>NC_053155.1:28829316-29129316 GCF_016835505.1 Polypterus senegalus | reverse complement strand
GGTCAGTTATTTAGTGGTGTTAGAGAAAATACCATGTCATGTCTGGGCAGAGCGAGGTCGTGGTGATGTTCTCTGGAAATCTTAGCTGCTTGACAAGGCCTACCATCATATGCCATTAAGCATCAGAGTTAAGGAGACCCACTGCAGATCTGGGTTTTGTGGTGTACTTCTCATCTGCCTTAATGAAGGTGATGGACTGCATAGGTCGGTGCTGGTTGCTGGTGGTTATGGCAGCAGCAACTGTCTCTGTAATTGCTCTCAGCTCTTGGTCGTGGTGCCAAACGAAGGTCATCCTTCCTCAAATGCTCTTTGGCAGCTGCTAAGAATGTGCCCAAGAAATTCTCTTCCGAGCAAAGAGCACAGGATGGTAACTCGCTGTTGCTTCAGATGTGGAGGTTCACAGGACTCAGTAACCCATCATATACAGCCTGAATCAGAAATCAGACACAGTAATTGTCTGCTTGCAGGATGTTGTTCCACGTTACCTTTCTCTGTTCTGCTGATTCCCACCATGTCCATGCTCCCTGATGTTTCAGACTGATCATCTTGCTTGCTTTTTCTTTCTCCACGCCTGCTCAAATTTACTCCTGGACAAGATGATGTCTCTCTTTGCCGTGTGAACTGGGGCTTTGTGTAAGTAACCAAGACCAGCTCGGCCTATGGCTACATTCCCCACCAGCTCCCTTTGCCTCAGCTGAGATTCTGCCACCTGTAATGCCTCAGCTGCCTTCCACTTCCTCCCTGTTCTCACTTCAATACCTGCTATGGCTAGTATGGGGTCCTTCCGAGTATCTATATAGGAGTGCCTCCCTTGTAAGTAACACCATAAACTCCTTTTTCAGGCCACTAAAGTGCAGCTGCAAGGTATTACGTCTGCCATAAAGTGCCGCACTGCTAAGGCTGCGTGAAAGACCAAGCCACCTCCGCAGGTAGCTGCTAATCCTCTTCTCCATGAACTCAACTGTTGTTAAAGGAACCTCATATATCAACAGCAGCCACAGGATCCTGGCTAAGATAGCATGTCCCTAATTCTTCCTGGTAGACCTGATTTATCCACCTTCATAAGCCACTCTTCCAGGTCATTAGTAGTCTTTTTGATGGAAATGGAGTCCTTAATGCTAGTATCAAATACTTTCCCCAGACTCTTTACTGGCTGGCATCGGAGATGGGTGATATGATTTCACTAGATAGTACAAAGTAGAACTTATCCACCACTTGACCCTTCTTCAGCACCAGTGACCTGCACTTACTTGATTTGAACCTCATCCTTGTCCATTTATTAAGCTTCTCTAGGCCTTAGAGGATCCATCCATGTTGTGGTGATGGTAAGATCATCGATGAAAGCCCTAATCAGTGGTTGTCGCACACCTGATTTTGTCATGGGGCCTCTGCATTCCACCTCTGTGGATATGGCAATCAAATTCATGGTTAGGGCAGACAGGGTAACCGAAACGGTACATCCTGTTATTATGCCCTTCTCTAGCATTTACCAATCTGATGTGAATTACAATAGAACAGCAAATCTACAGTGGTGGCCAAAAATTTTGAGAACGATACAAGTGTTAGTTTTCACAAAGTTTGCTGCTTCAGAGTTTTTAAATATTTTTGTCAGATTTTTCTATGGTATTATGAAGCAGAATTTCAAGCATTACACGAGTTTCAAAGGCTTTTATTGACAATTCCATTAAGTTTATGTCCATATTTGCAGCGTTGACCCTTCTTTCTTTCTCCAGACCTCTGCAATTCACCCTTGCCATGCTGTCTGTCAATCAGCTTCTGGGACAAATCCTGAATGATGGCAGTCCATTCTTGCCTAATCAATGCTTGGTGTTTGTCATAATTGGTGGGTTATTGACTGTCCACCTACCTCTTGAGGATTAACCACAAGTTCTCAATGGGAATAAGGTCTGGGAAATTTCCTGGCCATGGACCCCAACGTTTCAATGTTTTGCTCCCTTACCCACTTAGTTCTCACTTTTATCTTATGGCCCGGTGCTCCATCTTGCTGGATTGTTCATTGTTGGTCACCAAACTGTTCTTGGATGGTTGAGAAAAGTTGGTCTCGGAAGATGTTTTAGTCCCAATCTTTATTCATGGCTGTGTTCTTAGGCAAAATTGTGAGTGAGCCCTGAACTCCCTTGGCTGAGAAGCAACCCCACACATGAATGGCCTCAGGATGCTTTATTGTTGGCATGACACAGGACTGATGGTAGCACCACTTACCTTTTCTTTTCTTTTTTCCGGATGCCTCAAACAATCAGAAAGGGGATTCATCAGAAAAAAATACCTTACCCCAGCATTCCTCAGCAGTCCAGTCCCTGTACCTTTTGCAGAATATCACTCTGTCCCTGATGTTTTCCTTGGCTTCTTTGCTGCTCTTCTTGACACCAAACCATCCTCCAAAAGTCTTTGTCTCACTCACACCTTCCTGCACTGCACTTGTGGTGCCCCGATCCTGAGCCATGAATCATCTTTAGGAGACGGTCCTAGTGTTTGCTGGTCTTTCTTGGGTGCCCTGAAGCCTTCTTCACAACAGCAGTAGAAATGTGTTTTTGGGATTAAGTTCAATCTTCATGACAAAATTCATCTGATTACTCTTCAGAGCCTTCTGGAGTAGATGCAAATTGCCATCATAAAAACTGAGACAGCAAACTTTGTGAAAATTAATATTTGTGTATTCTCAAAACGTTTAGCCACGCTAAAATACGGTCAAACAAATATAGACGCAATGACCCACACTTTTATGCCAAATGTTAATCTGATAATGCAATGTTAATTTTGCATATCCAAAAAATAATATTTACAATTGATTCAGAAAGTCTTCAAATTCCTTCATTTTCTACATATTTTATCGTGTTTTAAATATAATTTTAAATGGATACAGTTTCCATTTTGCCCTTAAATCTACAATCAACCCATAATAATAAAGTGGAATCACATTTTCAGAAGGTTTGTAAATTCAATACAAATCAAAAACTACATAGAAGCACTCAGACCCTTAATTCAGTACTTTGTAAAAGTCACTTTGGCAGCAATTCCAGCTCCAAGTTCTCTTGGTAAGTCTCTAAAAGTTTTGCACACCTGGATTTAGGCAGTTTATCCCATTCTTCCTGGCAGATCCTCTCAAGCACTGTTAGATTGCATTTGAAGATTGCATCTTCAGGTCTCTCCACAGATGTTCAATGTAGTTTTAAGTCTAATCTTTGGCTGGCCCACTCACAGACAGTGTTTTAAGAAATTTACGGCTCCCCTTCCTTTATTGGGTACTTCTAATAGGCAATAAAACAGAGGCAGGAGAAAAGCGTCAATCTTCCATCCAGCCATCCATTATCCAACCTGCTATATCCTAACTACAGGGTCACGGGGGACTGCTGGAGCCAATCCCAGCCAACACAGGGCACAAGGCAGGAAACAAATCCCGGGCAGGGCGCCAGCATCAATCTTTCTTCTTTATTATTACTATCTAAGTCTTGCAAGAGGTAACCCTCACAGGAGCACAAGCACCTTATTAGCAAATGTTACAAGAGAGGGGAGCCTTCTGCGCTATATTTATACTTCATTGATTAGATCACAATTCCAAGGAATTCATTACACAATCAGAAAACTTTTAACATGATTGGTTACACCCAGTTGCTAAAGGGACATAACAAAATGCTGATGGCTTAATTAACCACAATTAACCCGATCCACCAGGCTGATTGTATGTGACTTTTCTAGGTCTGCCAGAAGTGCGCTATGTGTATGAGATTGCACGTCTATTCCATTCTCAATCTTTTGTGTGACAATCGGTTTCTCTTTTAAGCCAGCTGCATTCGTCAACAGGAAACTTAGCCTAAGCATTACAATTGAACAGTAATCGTGCCTTAAGCAAGACCTTTTTTCTTAATCCTTATATATATTTTTTGCTATAAAGTCACTTAAAATGCCGTTTGTTAATAATTCAAACCTTTATCATAATGTATATTAAAATAACACCTTCAGCCTTTAAGCATAAGCTCAAAAGAATATGAAACTCAAGCACAAACCCAGCAAATAATAAAGCTGGGCTCTTTTTTAACAGTGTACCTGCACCACATGCTAGGTGTGCATTGAACCAGGGTTCAAATTTATCTCCTACAACGGTTAGAGACTTGTCACATAGCCACATCAGCATTGTCTTGGATGTAAGATTTGGATGACCATTGTGTCACCCCACTCTGGAGCAGTTTTTCATTCTCTCACTTATTTTAAGCAATTTCCCTGTCCATATCTTAGTTTTATTTTAATGCAGATTGTATCCTTGTGATCAAAACTCTGAGCTGGATGGCACCGTTTACAACACACGGTACTGCAGTATGCCACAGTGTTTATGAATATTCTTAAGTGGACAGAGCGTGTGACAAAAGCGTATTTCAGCAAAGCAGAAATGTAACCCTTAGCCAGTAAATAGCAAGGCTGATGAAAGAACATAAATAAGGCATCAAGAAGCAGCAGCAAGCAGGTGAAAAAGTGGCATTCAGCAAATTATAAGCCAATTGAAACCAACTGCCCAAGAAGTAATGATTTTGATTGAAATAGAAATCAAAGCATAATCAACTGTGGCCTGTAGGGAGCACCGTAGAGCCCCAAACACAACTTGAAACAGAGTCACGGGTTCAAATTCAAGATTATTTTTATTGAACAAAATGACCTTTTATAGATTCTACTTCACTTAGCACAATCTCATTCACACAATTCACTTTTCTTACTTATTTTCCTCCTTATTGTCCATCAGTTCCCAAGTCCGATTCCCAGATGCAGGTGAAAGTGGCTTCTTTTATGCCAGGGATGGGAGTCCTTCCTTTGCCAAAGTATTGCATGACGGAAACATTTCTGAATTAGATGGAAGCCCCCTAAAGCAGGGATAGACCCATCCTTTACATCTACCTCTGGCAACACCCAAGTACCCCAACAGGGCCCCAGAGCAGGACTACAGCTCCCAACATGCTCTGCGGGTGTACAATTGGGAGTTCCAGTATAGTGGAAATACATTCATCCAAAGAAATGGCAGGTTGTGACAACATAAATGCTGGGGATCTAATTTGCTTTCTCCATTTACTTCTAAACAATACTGTAAATAAACACACAATGGCGTCAAAACAACAACAAAGGATAAACTCCATAGAAACTGGGGGAAGTAATCCTGTTTCAGGTGAAAGAGGACCTCGATCTTGTTGTGAAGTGACACCTCCTTACAGGTGGTCATGCTTTTATAGCCCAGGGACAGGAAGGGGCTTAGTCATTTGCGCTCACTGGGCAGTTTCTCAGTACTTTGGGGGTAAAATAAGACAGTACAGTTAGCAGCAGTGCTCCCTCTTGGCCCAGAGTGGAACTACATACCTGGGAGGAACTCGGAGGGTGACCCTCTGACGCACATGTGGGACACCTTTCATTATGGCCTCCCAGCTGGGAGAGGTACCAGCAACCAACCTAATTGGGATACCTGTCCATACACATCCTTCCATAAGAGTGTCCCACTGGGCAAGGGACAATTCATTTTTGCCAGGATGGCAGCCAACCTGTGTTGTCTATGACATCACAATTAAAAAAAAGTGTTAAATTGTAGTCTTTAGTAAAACAGTAAAACAAACAAAGAAATGTTACAAAAAGTGAAAATACTCTGGAAGGAGCGGCAACAAATTTGTGAAGCCATACCTTCCCTGGTGATGTATGTTAGTTAGTAGTGGTCGCTGTTCTTCTGACAACCTGAAAAGGACAAAAGTGTCAAAGTTTTCATAATGAACACTCTATAATGACTTTGAAAAATATCCATCTTCTTGGGGTACATATGTTGTGGCACATGGGGCAAACTGAGAGTTGAAAGTCTGCCTCATGTGCACTTCTTTAAGATTTGTCAGGAAAGTCCACATTGAGTGAGTGATGTGCAAAATGGCTGTGATCAATTCATTCAAAGCTGAGATGTGCTCAACGGAGCCGCAGAGGATATGTGGAAAATCAAATACAACACATTAAAGACAAGTCAATCTGCTCGTGTATCACAGCGGAAATATATAAGAAAGGGAACATATATGTTCTATAACTCTGTGATGACCAGTGAGACTTTCTACACTGTGGTATGCTGGGCTGGTAACATCACTCCAAGAGAGGCTCACTGAATCAACAAGCTAATTATAAGGACAGGCTCTGTTATAAGACACACTCTCAACCCCCCTAGCAAAGGAGAGAGTTAAAACAAAACTGAATACCATTATGAACAATGCTGCACATCGACTCTCTGGTACACTGAGGAGTTTCAATGAATGAATCACTCAGCAGAAGTGTGTCAACAAACACTGTGGGGGTTCCTTTATACCAACATCAATATGCCCGCATAATGCCTCACTGCAAGTGTGACAGCCAAGTCACAGCTTTTCATCTTCTTGCTTTATAGTCATTCTGGTGCATGTTCAGACCAAAGAGTTTGTGAATATGTATTTATTTTTTATCTAATAGTGTTTTTATTTATTTTAAAAGCTCTTGCAAAAAGCCAGATTTTCCCTTAAGGACAACATCAATCCATCCATCCATTATCCAACCCACTATATCCTAAGTACAGGATCACGGGGGTCTGCTGGAGTCAATCCCAGCCAACACAGGATGCAAGGCTGGAAACAAACTCTGGGCAGGGCGCAAGCCCACTGCAGTCTTAAGGACAAATTAAGGTCTATCTATCTTTTTCTGTTATTTTTGTAAATATATACTGAATTATTGATTGTGTGTTGTGGGTGGAGCCCTAAGAGGCGGGGCCACTCTGACATCACCTCTTTCGGCCTCTCACTCTAAGGCCTATTCAAGGCCAGAGTTGAGGAAGCTAAAACAGGAGATTAAATATTTAAAAGAGAAGGGATTGGAAATTATCCTTACATTATTTAGTAAAACCTTATAGTAACTGGAAAATTACTATAATAATTCCAATTAGTAAGCCAGCAAAGGTTTTATCAGATCCATTATCTTGCAGACCAATTTCACAAACTTCTAGTTTATGTAAATTATTAGAAAAAATTATTCATTTCAGATTATGCTATTTTTTGTAAGGTCAGTGAATTCTTAGTCCTTATCAAAATGTATTTCATAAAGGTAGATCCACATTATTATACTATATTTGGCAGAATCACAAAGACGTTTGTTAATAATTAAATATTAATATGTTTTTTCTTTAATGTGGAAAAAGCCTGTGACATATTATGGAGAAATAGTCTCTTATATAAACTGAAAAGAATTGAGATAAAAGGGCATATATATAATTGGATTAGAATTTTTTTATCATATTGAACAATTAAAGTCCAAATACGGAAAAGAAGTTCTGAAGAAATTCAAATAGGAAGTGGAGTCCGGCAAGGGCTAGTAATATATTTTCTGATTTAGGAAACAAAGTGAATTGACTCTTATATGCAGATGATTTTTTTTTTTAAATATCAACATTTAGAATTATAGTTGGGAGTATGATTCCCAAAAAGAATTTACAGGATTTGGTAAATGAGTAATAGGATTTTGTAAAATTATTAATAAAAAGTTTGATAATATAACATCTCCTTTTGTCCAACCAATAGTCCCTCCTTGGCTCCTAGGAAAACCTGCTATGATGCCCTGTTGGAATTGAAAAGGGAAAAGAATATTAATATAAAATATTTAGTGAAGGACTATTTACGAAGCAAGTGGACGACGTATATTCAAATATTTACTGATGCATGGATAGATCAAACTCTAGGGAACATGGAAGCAGCTTTCTGTGTTAGGAACTTTAGAGTAGGAGCAGGAAAAAGACTATCTAATAATGTAACAAGCTATACAGCAGAATTGATGACGTTAATTTTAGCATTAGAGTGGGTAGAAGAAACAATGCCTCCAAGGGTAATTATCTGCTCAGATTCCCACTCAGCATTAATGTCAATTAAAAACCAGGCGAATGTTTGTCCAGGCAACATATGCTTTTGGAAATCTTGCATTTATGTTATAGTATAAATCAGCTGGGAATTTTTTTTTTTTTTTTGTTTGGGTTACAGCACATGTTGGGGTGAAAGGAAATGAAATTGCCAATGCATTAGCCAAAAAAGTGGTGGAAACGGAAAGAGCTGAAATTGGAGTGGGAATGGGTTATAATGAAATCAAAAGTAGAATTAAAAAACAGATTTTTTTCATAAATGGGAAAGAGCAGTTAAAGGCAGACACGTGTATTCAATTCATAATAAAGTTACCCCATTTAAATATATTAGTAAAAACAGAAGAGAAGAAGTAATATTAAGTAGGCTAAGGCTAAGTCACTGTGCCTTAAATCAAGGATTGTAATTAACAGGCCGACGCAGAGATGGAAACTGTCTAAAATGTGGCTCAAAGGAAACAACTGAGTGTGTGTGTTACTCCACTGTATTCTGTATAAAACTCAAAGGCAAACACTAATTAAAAGTCACTGCAAAATTAAAATGACCACAATATCATTAAAAGATTGCCTTTGGGGTAAAATGGCAACAGCGCTGCTAAATACAAGGAACTAATGAAATTCATTAGAAACATGGGACTGGGGAAAAGAATTTAACATTAAGTGGAATGAGGAGATTTCCCTCCGTACACTAGGTGGTAGTAATATATTAAGAGTATCCAAAATCTTTGGAATTGCTTAGTTCATACCACTAAGTCAGATCAAGCATGGTGTTTGTAGTAGAAGTCCATATTTAAAGGATGGCAAGACCCGCTGATTCAGACTAAATGCATTAGAACAATGTAGACGAGAACAGGCCATTCAGCCCAACAAAGCTCACCAGTCATATTCCCTTAATTCTTCCAAAATAACATCAAGTATAAAATAGCAAGATGATAAACACACACACACAGACACACAGACTAGGGCCAATTTAATAACGCCAACCCACCTAACATGCATGTCTTTGGACTGTGGGAGGAAACTGGAGCACCCAGAGGACACGAGTAAAGGCCAACTCCATGCAGGGAAGACTCTTTAGGCTACCACTGTACCACCATGCCGCTCTCATTGTGTTTGTTATGGTACAATTTTATTCTAAACTTATTTCAAATCACTTTTTCTCCAACAACAATGAATACCCCCAAATTGCAAAACAAAATTTTAGACATTTTTGCAAATTTGTGCAATATCCCCAGTTTACTTTTATTTTCTGTTAATTTCATATTTTTCTCATATTCCCATCATTCTTTCCTTCATTTTAGTTTTCTTTTCATGTAAAATGTTTTGAAAGATCTTACTTTCTTTATACATTTTATTGTGTTTTATGGACAGGATTACTCTGACATCATCAGTCCTAGGCAAGCCAGGCATATAGAGAGGTCAGGAGTGGCGCACTGAAGTCTGAAGAGTCTTGTAAGTCTTGTTTTCCTATTTGAATTGCTGGCTTTTCTGATTATTTTTCACTCTGGTTTTTTGGTTTTCCTTCTGAATTGTGTTTTGAGTGTTGTTTGCTATGGGATTGTCTTCTTGGACACTTACTTGAGTGTTTTTCTTATATTTGTCTTTTTTAATGTATAAATATTACTTGGTGGTTTGGTCTCTTCAAGCCAAACTTTTTCATAGTTTTCTTTTCCCTTGAGTGGCATTTTGCAATGTTTTTGAACTTTAAATATAATTCCTAGTTTTCCAGTTTTGTAGCCTGCTTGGCTGAACAACATTGTGGGTGCTGTCTGGGCTGGGGAGAGGCTATTCTGTGAAGGTCCTATAGCTGCTCTGCTGACAATTGGAGGTCTCATACCAGCTCCTCCATATTCTGACTCCAAATTATATCTGCTCTACTGTGTAAATATGATCCGCAAACTTGAACTTAACCTCAACATTATGCAGACATTATCAAACACAATAAAAATATCTGCTTCTATGTCTACCTCCCATGAACCATTCATGTTTTTCATATTCAGTCCATAATTAACATATATGAAAATGATAATGCTACAGCAGAGAGCTCGGCAGAAGATCAAAATATCAGTCACTTCCAATTAGGGTTAACATTATATACATTCATGCATTTCCCAAGCTGGTTGAAGCAGCAGAGTAAAGCATGTGTTCAAAGAGCAGAGATCGGATTAGTGAAATCCCTACTTTCAAATAATTAGCATAATATTTTACCTCAGACAGACATAAAGATGATGGAAAAATCCATATCTTTTACACCATAATGATTGAGCAGTGTTGTTATTCTCAATCTACATGCTTCCGTTAGGTCAGATTATCTCAGAGCACAACGTGAGCTACCACAACTTGCTGATGACACACAGCTGTACTTATCAATAGCTCCTGATGACCCTGATTCTCTTGATTCACTAACACAATGTCTGACTAGTATCTCAGAATGGATGAATAGTAACTTTCTCAAGTTGAATAAAGAGAAAACTGAAATCTTAGTGATTGGCAATAATGGATACAATGAGGCTATTAGAAATAAACTGGATACATTAGGATTAAAAGTCAAGACGGAGGTAAAAAGCTTAGGGGTGATTGTTGACTGTAATCTGAATTTAAATCACATATTAATCAGATCATTAGGACAGCATTTTTTCACTTAAGAAACATATGTAAAGCTAGACCTCTTATATCACTGAAAGATGCTGAGAAATTAGTTCACGCGTTTGTTTTCAGTCGACTAGATTACTGTAACGCACTCCTCTCTGGACTACCCAAAAAAGACAGAAATCGTTTGCAACGAGTGCAGAATGCAGCTGCTAGAATCCTAACTAGGAAAAGAAAATCCGAGCACATTTCTCCAGTTTTGATGTCACTACACTGGTTACCTGTGTCATTCAGGATTGACTTTACAATTCTGCTTATGGTTTATAAAGCCTTAAATAATCTCGCCCCATCGTATATATCGGAATGTCTGACACCTTATATTCCAAATCGTAACCTCAGATCCTCAAATGAGTGTCTCCTTAGAATTCCAAGAACAAAACTTAAAAGAAGTGGTGAGGCGGCCTTCTGCTGTTATGCACCTAAAATCTGGAATAGTCTGCCAATAGGAATTCGAAAACACTGCTGAAAACACATTACTTTAACATGGCCTTTCTATAACTTCAATTTAACTTAATTTAACTTAATCCTGATACTCTGTATGTTCAGTTCATCATAATAACTATTCATGGTGGCTCTAAAATCCGTACTGACCCCTACTCTCTTTTCTGTTTCTTTTTCTGGTTTCTTTCTTTGTGGCACCTACTCAAAGCTTCATGATGCTCCAACAATGATGGATGGAGGCAGAACTCTACATGATCATCAAGCCCTTCCGTGAGAACCCTAAATCCAAAGAGGACTGTTTCATTTATGTTAGGTAGAATGCCCAGAGGGGACTGGGTGGTCTCATGGTCTGGAATCCCTACAGATTTTATTTTTTCTCCAGCAGTCTGGAGTTTTTTTGTTTTTTCTGTCCCCCCTGGCCATTGAACCTTACTCTTATTCGATGTTAATTAATGTTGATTTATTTTGTCTTCTTATTGTGTCTTTTATTTTTTTATTCTTTATTATGTAAAGCACTTTGAGCTACTGTTTGTATGAAAATGTGCTATATAAATAAATGTTGTTGTTTATATTGTATTGCTTATTTCATTTTGCATTTAATAACATGGTTCTGGAGTAATCGTAATCAGAGGATTGCCACCATGCAGTTTTTGTTTGAATTTTTTACTTTTGATTTAGGTTTTGAATTATTTAAAGGTAATTTGCATTATATTCCTATTGTTACATGTCGCCATTTTGTTTTTACATGGGCATCTCCATTGTTGCTACCTTGGTTGGTACACACGAAACGTGTGTTGTCATCATTGCCACGGTGTAAAGGTCAGCCTCATGTACCCGGTTGTCCAAGACTGTGGATAATTCTCAAAGGCATGTAGCTGCAATTATTTTGAATTCTCCCTCTGACTTAAATGAGCAATAAAAAAGAATGAATTTAGTAGCAAAATAAGAAAAGAACAACAATGGCAAAGCATGGAGAAAAAAGGATAAAAAAATATAACAAAAGGGGTTTGACAAAAATAGCAATCCAGGGCTAACAAATGTGGCAGCACATATAAATCATGCTCTCTTAAATCTTTCCTGTCACTTTGCAGCAGTACATGCACATGTTACAGTTCCCCATTTTCTGTTGCTAGCTTTTTGTGAAAATGCAGCACCATAATGGCAAAAATGGTGTAGAGGCCTCCAAAATAACATTGATTAGACTAAGACGTCAAAGAGTTTAGGTGTCAGAAAAAGGCCTCACCCCAGGCAGCCTGGTTTCAAATGCAAAGGACAGGCTTACTGGCCGGCACAAGCCAAAAATGGGGCTCAGGCTTTTAAAAGTTCAAAAACTCTTAATACACAACAATACCTTGAAAGGGAACGGAAAACCCTCTCCCTCTGACTTAAATGAACAATAAAAAAAAAAGAATGAATTTAGTAACAAAATAAGAAAACAACAACAATGGCAAGGCATGGAGGAAAAAAGAATAAAAATAAAACAAAAAGGGTTTGACAAAAATGGCAATCCAGGGCTAACAAATGTGGCAGCACATATACTGTTAAGTGCTGTCACATTTTGACAACCTATCATTTGACTTTGCACTTGGCATAGCATTTAGGGCTTGGAACTCAGTACATTTCTGAAATGTAATGGTTTAAGAAAGTCTCTTTAACATCAGTCTTGTTAAGCATTTAGACTTTTGATGCACAGTTTAGCTTAGTTTTAACCCTTTATTGATTTACTAGGTGGTTCCCTCCTACTTGCTTCACTTGCCCAACCCCTGCGCTATGTGCTAGCCACTTAACGTCTCTGCCACTTGCATTGTGAAGAGGGGGGCTGAACGCACCCCAAGGAGTTACGTTTGCTCCTCCAAAACCCCCTCTTAAATGGTGATACAACGGAAAACAAATAGTTTTTCTTTTACCTCCTCTTTGCTCGATCAGCTGCTGGATTGCTGTTGCTGACGTGACGCATAATCTGCATCTCATGTGGCGCTTTGAACATTTAAAAGCCTGTACAGCAGCTGTCCTACTCTTTGTCTTTTATTTCTGGCCCCAGGCGTGGTTAAATCTCTTGGCACAAAGTCTCGTCTCGCGGGACGTGAGTTCTTGATATTTTTAGTTTACAATTTAAAATGGGATAAGAATCTGAAAATTTTACATCACATTAAAGTTCGATAAATTCTGAAAAGAATGATACCAAACATATATATTTAGGTTTTAAAATTGGCACAATTTAAAGAGTGACAAAAAATGTAACTTAAAAACATCACATAAAATTGTTGCACTTTTAGGGTTAGGATTTTATATATATAGTGTAGATTAAAATAATTTTCATCTTCCTTTTCATTACTCTCTTAAATCTTTCCTGTCACTTTGCAGCAGTACATGCACATGTCACAGTTCCCCATTTTTTGTTGCTAGCTTGTTGTAAAAATGTAGCACCATGTACAGGCCTCCAAAAAACATCGATTAGACGAAGACATCAAAGAGTTTAGGCCTCAGAAAAAAGGCCTCACCCCAGGCAGTCTGGTTCCAAATGCAAAGGACAGGCTTGCTGACCGGCACAAGCCAAAAATGGGGCTCAGGCTTTTAAAAGTTCAAAAACTCTTAATACACAACAATGCCCTTAAAGGGAATGGAAAACCTTCTCCCTCTGACTTATTGACTGAATTTAGTAACAAAATAAGAAAAGAGCAACAATGGTAAGGCATGGAGAAAAAGGATAAAAATATAACAAAAAGGGTTTGACAAAAATGGCAATCCAGAGCTAATGAATGTGACAGCACATATAAATCGTACATAATAATTAAAAAATGTTTACTTAAAACAATATTAAGAAATTTATAGAAAAACTAAATTGTAAAAAAATTCTTTAAAATTAGCCTCCTTGGCATTACCCTTGAGCATATCTCTGGCTCAAACTTCTTTGAGATTACTGTTTAGGTCGAGTAAGGGGAAATGTGGAAGTCACTAAGCCTTATGCTGTGGTAGCCTACATTATCCCAATGGATGCGTCAATTGTGTGGATCAGGCACTGTCTTTCTACCCTTTCATGTGCAGCAAAAGCAAAATAAGAAAAGCTCTTCTATTTTCGTGATTGCAACATCAAGTTGTGCATTGGTGAATGTTTCAAAAAATATCACACAAAGGACGTGTACTACAGTAAATCTGCATCAGTACAGCAGTGGACACTAGACATACCATTCTTTAGGCATTTATGTTGACGTTTTGATGTTCACGTCTATCTGTTTTGTGTAATAACATTTTTTCTCATTGAAAAAATGTATTGTTTTTAATTCACTAAAAATGCTACCAGAAATTACTTGAATAACATACAAAATCTAGGGAACAAATCCTTGCTTTAATGTAACACAGCTAGCATTTGAAATAAAATAAAACACTGAAAACCTTTTAACCCATGTGTCTGTTATTGTATTCTTTCTTCAACTGGCTTGAATTTGTGGTAAACTCCCCTCTATTTTTCACCTCTGTCCACGAAGAAGCCCGCCGAGGAGCCGAAGATACGGATGCAAGAGACGTCGAGGCCTGCAAATTCTGCACCCCTGACTCTACAGACACCGATCCACCCAAATCCGAAGAGAACCCCTGAAGAGGATGTCGACTTTTATCGAAATTCAGGGGTAGAGGACGGTAATCGGCTGTAAACTGTGACAGAACTCACCCTTCCATTTTAGTTTGACTCTCTTTGCTAGAAGGAAAGTTAAGTAGCTTTGTTGATTTGACCGAGATTCCCTGCACGAGTAGCGAAGAGCAAACAATTTCTAAAATGGCATTGACATCTGGCGAGAGACTAAAGCGGATATGCAAATTAAAATACTCCATGGACATTTTACTTATAATCACTGAATCGGACTCTGACTTGTCAGACTTGAAATTTGATGCAAGTGATCAGGAGATGGAGATCGAAAACAAAAGTGAGGTACTGACATCAGCCGATCAGTCCCCTGCTGATCTCGTGGTGCTGAACATGTTTGGGTAGCTGATTTGCCTATGGCAACATTCACCTGGGAGGACCACCACTCCAGCCCACTGTGCATTCCTGCTGGTTATTGAGGTGACCCCACGCACCCACAGAGATGCCAAACATGCACCAACAGCAGCCAGAGCATGTAGCAACAGATGTTTTAGGTTGATTTATGTGTAAAACCACTGCTTTGTCTGCTTTTCAGAAAACTGAGTTTTCATCCCTCAAAGAGTTAATGGTGTTGAAATTAAAATGTACAAATTCACTTCTTAAGATAGCAAGCAGCAAAGTTTATCAAGTCTGTGTGATTTGTGCCGTGATCCACCATAATGCATCTTCAGAGTCAGTCCCACAAGTCCTTTCATTTGTTAATATTTTCCAGTGTATAACAGTAGAGGTCCAGAAGATGCATAACAGGTTGAAGTTCCAGGTGCAAATGATTTTTATTTAATTTCTGTTTAGTGAAGATGACGAAAGCAAATATAGAAAAATAAGGTGTAAATGTGATTGACATCAGCAGTGTGCCTCCCAGCATTGTTGATCCTTTAACTGATGGTGACTTCCAATTGTTGCAAAGTTTTGAAAAGGGTGAAGTTGGCGGGAGAGTGGATGTGACATCAGTGGCCAGCATCATGGTGGTCTTCCTCCATTTTAAGGTCATTTCCTTCCCCTCTGCACCCATAGAATCACTCCCCACAGTAGACTCATCAAGTCATTCTATGTGATACCAGTATATGATATGTGGGCATTTCCACCTAAATTCTTGCTTTTTCCAACAGATGTAGGGCCCTGTGGTTTCTGCGATGCGGAAAACACAAATGGAATGAAGGAATTAACACATAGCACACGGAATTTATATTTAAAAATGGAAATGTGCAGAATGAAGGGGTGACTGTTACAAAACTTCCCAATAAATTAAACAATTAAATAATCTGTAGTTCCATCATTCAGATACTATTGTCTAGTTTGTTGTTTTCCAAGCGAACTTAATTCTTGTAGAAATCCACTCGTGCCTCTCTCTGTTTGTGTGCGAGTTTCCTGCAGGTTTTCTCGTTCAAGCCATGTGAATTAGCTAGCTGCACGAGACAGAAATGTCAAAGAGAGTAACATCAAATACGTTAACTACGTCGAAAAAACTAAAATGTGAGTTTAACTGCAAAATTAAGGGCACAATAATATCCTGGCAACTTTTAGAATCTGGACAACAACGTTTCTGCAAATTTCGGCAGCATATCATAGTACCCGTTTAAAAATTAACAACAATGTTTCTGGATTTAAAAAAATGTTTTGCCTGCCAGTGAAGAGGCACGTAAGGTCCACATTTGACTTTTCTGCTGTAAACTCGGCCCCTACAAACCTGGGCAGAAGAGCAGGCTTCTCCTCATATGCGACGAGCCGTTACAAGTGGGTCTCTCTTTCTTTTTATTCTGTTTAATTTCCGGATTTAGCGCCTTGCAGATTAGTTCGCTATTGCTTTGTCATCATTTATTTTAAGATATGCAGTAGATGAAGATACATATGTAATGATGCACATTTTCAATCTGTAAATATTTAAGGTTTAAGAATCATTAGAAATAATTTATATAATTACAGGTACTGAAGACCAGCACTTTATGGCAGATGTTATCTTTGTGGAGAGCTGCAACTTTTCCATCTTTTCACAGGCAGCACTTCAGTCCCTTCACAATAACCAGCTGAATCTTAATGACATTTTAGCAGTGGTTACCCACAATGCATCATACTGTCTGAAATCATACCAGGAAGTTTTAAAAGAGGTTCTGCCTAACAGTTGTGAACATTGCCCCGGACACAGACAGGCAGACACACTCATGTCACCCAGCTCACGTTTATTTTTCATCATTTGATACAGTTCAGTACTCACAAGCCCCCCAATACCCCTCAGTCCAGGCCAATCCAATGCCTTCTCTCTCTCTCTTTTCTTCAGGCCGCCTCCTGCCTTCTCCAGACCTTGTCACTCTTCCACCCGACTCTTGTCCCTTCTGCAGGGAGGCGGCCCCTTTAAATAAGCACCCGGAATGTGCTCCAGGTGTGTTCCTAGCAATCTCCCACTGACACGCCCCAGTGTGGCGGAAGTGCCAGCTGTCTCCTTAAAAGCACTCCGGTGTCCCCGTTTTCTCTTCCCCCAAGCACTTCCGGGTGTGGAGGAAGTGCTGAGGTCTAGGGTCTTCCTGGTATTGGGGTCCCCCTGGCGGTAACCCCAGGTCCCTACAGGGTCGAGCTTCCCAGCTCTTTACCCGAGGCCCTCCAGGGTGGTCGCCCCCTCGAGGTCTGGAGTAGGCACCAGCCCTCTTCCTGTCTTCTCAGGCGTCCCGGCTGGGTACCACCTCCATCCATTTGTGATACAGTTTATATTCAACCTGCTTGTGTCATGTCATCAGTTTGATGGGTGCAGCACTAGAAATATTTTAGTGAGGCTGCATCACTAGTGTTGTGGGTAAAGTCTGCCTTCCTCAAGAAGCCTGCCAGGAACCCCCAAGGCAGGAAACACCACGCGGGACAGGAGGTTCAAATCAGTAGGGTACCTCGCTGAACTTATTCACCTCTACAAAACGTTCTTTCTGGCCGAGAACACACCAGCTCAGGCTGTAACAAATATCCTAGGCCCAAAAAGTGAAGTTAACCTTCACCTCAGAAGGATGATTCAAACTAGTAACAGCTCTGACAATTCTGGAGGGCACTGTCCTACTGCAGTCTCAGCATACAGCAACATGGAGGATCTGGGCTCCTACCTGATGAATGGAACTGCAAAATAAGGTCCAGTTGTGCTAGTGTGCCGTTTCATCACAAAGAATGGAAAGTGCCATTTCATTATTGTTTGATTTGTTGTAGCTGTTGCTACTTACAGTAAAAAAAAGCATAAAAAACCCAAAAATTAGAATTAAGGCAAAAATAAAACGGTGAAAACCAAAAGTGAAAAAAAAAAAGGAATTTGTGAAAAAATAAAATGGATTCCATTCCAAAGCAGGGCCTACAGATGTTCTGAAGTATATTGCATTCTGCTGCTTATAGCAATTGCTCATTATGCATTTTTTCTCCTTTTGTCAATTTATTTTTTGTTCCTAAAATTAAAAACAATGCCACCGATGGCTATCAGTCCAGTCTCTATCTGTAACACGGCCAAAAATCTGTGCATGGCTTAGTGATGGTATCATGGTTGTTACAAAGTACATTATAGCTAAAGATGAACAAGTCAGTCAGCTAAAAATACAAGCATTGCTGTGTAACTAATCAACTGTGGGTCACAATGTATTACTTGTATTCTGACTGCAGATAATATCTGTAATGATATGAGTTCTCTCATCCATTAGTAAACAGAGATAAGGCATTGGCAAAGATCGATGATATACTATTAATAGTTGCTCTTACAACAAACAGAATACTTTCATCTTAATATGAGAATGCGTAGCTCCACTGTAGTCAAGTGTACAAGAATGAATATGTACTGATGCTGTAACTTCTTCTTCTTTCAGCTGCTGTAACATTTATGAAAAATTACCTCACAATCAATCTAGTAAGAAAGTAAAGTTTATTTTTAAAGCACCTTTTGCAGAGAAGAAGTCACAAAGCGCTGTACAATAAAAGAAAAAGTTGAAGATAGGCAGGACATAGACACAGTAAGATACAGTACACAGCAGAGTACAATGTAACAAATACATTATGTAATGTAAAATAAATAACAAAAAGACTCCAAGCAGATGACTGGCCAAGCAAAAAAGTTTTTAACTGTGTTTATAAAAGAGTCAACTGAGTCAGCCATATGACAGAGAAGAGGGAGACTGGTCCACATCTTCAGTATCTAGGATTGAAAGGCTCTATCCCCCTGATTGAAATTTTGTACATGGAACAGCTAACAGACTTAGACCATAAGATCTAAGTGTGGGTGGCATGGTGGCGCAGTGGTAGTGCTCCTGCCTCGCAGTAAGGAGACCTGGGTTTGCTTCCCAGGTCCTCCCTGCATGGAGTTTGCATGTTCTCCCTGTGTCTGCATGTATTTCCTCCGGGTACTCTGGTTTCCTCCCACAGTCCAAAGACATGCAGGTTAGGTGCATTGGCGATCCTAAATTGTGCTTGGTGTGTGTGTGCCCTGTGGTGGGCTGGCACCCTGCCCAGGGTTTATTCCTGCCTTGCTAGCTGGGATTTGGCTCCAGCAGACCCCCCGAGACCCTGTGTTAGAATATAGCAGTTTGGATAATGGATAGATCTAAATGTGCAAGGTGCAGCAAGTTTGAGAAGGAGATTGGATAAATACACTGGAGCTTGTCCATTCAGTGCTCTATAAACAAGTACAAGAATTTTAAAATTAACCAGAAGCCAATGCAAAGAGTATAAAACAGGTGTAATATGATCTCTCTTTCTAAAATATGTTAGCAACCTGGCTGTTGCATTTTGTAAAGCTTGAAGACATGAAAGGGATGATTTGTCCAAGGTAGTTAACAACACATTACAATAATTTAATCATGAGGAAACAAACACATGAACAATTGTTTCTACCTCCGATGATGAAACTATAGAACACAGTTTAGAAATGTTCTTAAATAAAAGTAACAGGAACAAGAAATATATTTAACATGCAAATTAAAAATAAGAGAGGAATCAAATACAACTGCAAGGATTTGAATACCGGACTTAGCAATCACATAAAAAGAAGCAAGCACCTGATTAATCTTAGGATAAGCGTTAGGGGAGGCCATAATCATGGTTTCCATATTGCTGAAATATAAATATAAGTAATTATTATGGAGCCATTGTTTTATCCGTGAAACACAATCATCTAGCTGGTGTGGTTTTAAAGAAATATACAGCTGAATATCATCAGCATAAAAGTGATAAGTAACAGAAAAGCTTCTGTCTGTTCACCTTTTAGCTCAAATTGTTTTGAAACCAGTTAGAATGCCTTTAATGCCATTAGTCACTCCAATTTACTTGATTTCATCTACACACCCCAGAACAGTCTATGATGAAGTGGATTAGCGGATTGGTTAGTTTGGTTTTTAATAGTGCAGCTCAGAGTCTATGGATGTAGGCGTGAATGGGAGAAATGAGCAGCTGCGGAGTACATAATGGGGGAATTGTCTGCTTGCTCGTTCATGTGCATGAGAGCTGTCAGCACTGCCATCTCTCTTTAGTGCTCCGCCTATCATTTAGAGCAGCTACACTTACTTGGAGTGTATGAGGTCTGAGTAGAAAAGGTCAGGGGCCTCATTAATAACGTCATGCGTAGAATTCACAGTATAACATGGCATACGGACAAAAGTGGAAATGTGCTTACTCACAAAAAATTCAGATGCATAAATCTCTGCGTACGCCAAACTTCCACGTTTTTCCGCTACATAAATCCAGGTCAGCGTAAAAAAGTAATGCATGTGCACACGCCTGCTGTCCCGCCCCAATTCTTCCCAGAATTACACCTCTTTGAATATGCAATTCAATATAAATAGCCCTTAACCTCAGCCTTCTGTGAAAAGGCATCGGCAAAAGCACAGGGGGAAATAGAAGAGTTTCATCAAATACAAAGTGGAGGCAAAGAAAAACGTACTATTTGTTTGTTTAGACAATGATATAAATGAGAAAAAGAAGTTGATCGAGTGACATAGCGTGTCGGAGAAACTCGAAAGCTCAATTTTACAAAGTTGCACAGTGCCCGAAATAAAAATGAAGTTGTCAGATATTAAAGTCGCCGTGAAAAGGCGAGTCGTAGCCCACTGTCTGAGTGTCAGATGAAAGCTTATTAGGGTACAGACAAAAAAAAAATAGGCACCCAGTAGAAAAAAAGCATGAAATGTCAACTTTAATCTCGAAATTTCCACTTTAATCACATAGTTTATTTTGTTATTAAAGTAGAACATCATAAACTTCATCTTAAATTCATTTAATTTACTAGTTTCTCAATCCCATCGTAACTAAAGTAGCACATGCTTTGTTTTTTATTTGATCTTGTATGTGCTCTATGTGTGTGAATCACTACGTGCTTCTTAAACCGGCTTTGTCTTCCTCCAACAGGACACAGAATCCATTACATTCATGATATTACAGCTCTCTGAATAATTAAAATACTGAGATGTCAAACTGGATTTATTAGGGGCCGACACTTATCTTCAAATCTTCGACGCCTGTTTAATGTAATATACTCACCAACTAAATCAAACACCCCAGAAATATTATTATCATTGGATGCAGAAAAAGCTTTCGACATGATTGAATGGAAATACCTTTTTACTATTTTGGAGAAGTTTGGGTTTGGCCCAAACATTTGTGCATGGATTAAATTACTGTATACTAACCCAGAAGCTTCAGTTTGCATCAATAACATTTGCTCAGACTACTTTAAACTAGAACGTGGCACAAGACAAGGATGCCCTTTGTCACCACTGCTGTTTGCAATTGCCATTGAACCACTGGCAATACATTGTCGAAATACTGATCAGATAAAGGGGATTAGCAGAGAAGGACTGGAACAGAAAATCTCATTATATGCAGATGACATGGTACTGTATATATCGGACCCAGAAAATTCTCTGCCTGCAGTCTTAGCAGCACTCACAGAATTTCAAAAGCTCTCTGGTCTCAGAATTAATCTGAATAAAAGTGTACTCTTTCCGTGAATTCTCAAGCATATAATATTAGATTAGACACCCTTCCTTTTATCATTGCAGAACAGTTTAAATACCTCGGGTAAACATCACAAGTAAACATAAAGCTCTTTATCAACAAAATTTCGTCGTCTGCATGGAAAAAATTAAACAAGACTTGCATAGATGGTCAACCCTTCATCTCACACTAGCTGGAAGAATTAACACTGTTAAGATGAATATTCTTCCTAAGCTCCTTTTTATTTCAAAACATACCAATATACATTAATAAATCGTTCTTTAAGCAATTAGATTCAACAATAACCTCATTTATTTGGAATTCTAAACATCCACGCATCAAAAGAGCGACCCTACAAAGACAAAAGGCAGAAGGTGGCATGGCTCTACCTAACTTCCAGTTTTATTACTGGGCGGCAAATATACAGGCGATAAGAACCTGGACACAAATAGAAGAACATACACAGGCATGGACCGCAATAGAAGTAAAATCCTGCAGTACTTCTTTGTATTCCCTGCTCTGCGCTCCAATAAACACACGTTATCGGCAATACACTAATAACCCAATTGTGCTCCACTCACTTAGAATCTGGAACCAATGTAGAAAGCATTTTAAGACGGAGAAGCTTCTTTCTGTGGCACCCTGCAAAAGAACCACCTCTTTCAACCCTCACAAACATATGCAGTTTTAATATCTGGAAAAATTTGGAATTAACTTGTTAGAGATCTTTATATAGACAACGTCTTTGCATCCTATGAACAATTACAGTCCAAATTTAACATTCCAGCTACAAATTTCTTTCACTATCTTCAAATCAGGAACTTTGTTAAACAGAACCTTCCAGATTTTCCTCATCTTGCACCCTCATCCACGCTGGAAAAATATTGCTCAATTTCAAGGAGTTAGACTCCATCTCTACAATATATAAAATCCTTTTACAATCCCTTCCTTTCAAAGATCCAAGAGGACACTGGGAAAATGACCTCTCAATTAATATATCAGAAAAGGAGTGGAAAGTAGCAATGCAGAGAATTCACTCAAGCTCCATATGCAAAGCATACAATTATACAACTCAAAATTATATATCGAGCACATCTGTCTCGACTAAAACTCTCAAAATGTTTCCAGGGCATGATCCAACCTGCGAACGTTGCAACCAAGCCCCAGCCTCACTGGGTCACATGTTCTGGGCCTGCTCCAAATTAACATTATTCTGGACAAAAATTTTTAATTACCTCTCAGACAGTCTTGGACTCACAATCCCTCCTAACCCATTAACAGCTGTGTTTGGGGTTCTTCCAGAGGGTCTTAAGGTGGAGAAAGACAAACAAATTGTGATTGCATTCACTACACTGTTGGCACGCAGACTTATTCTGATAAACTGGAAGAACCCAAACTCTCCTCTTTAAGTCAGTGGGAAACTGATGTGTTATATTATTTGAAATTGGAAAAATCAAATACTCAGTTAGAGGATCTGTACAGACTTTCTTCAAAACATGGCAGGATCTAATCAGTAATATTTTGAAATGAGTTTATAAAGCACAGAGAATTTGTTGATTTAGGTATTTTTTACAAGCCTTAAATTTTACACCATTTGGCTTGCTCTCTCTCTCAAGGGTGGGGATCGATCTGTTCTTAGCATAATTCTTTTTTTTGTAAAAACTTGATTACTATGTATTGATTATAATAAAAATAATTAAAAAAAAAAAAAAAAATACTGAGATGTATACGTGATATAATTTTCATGAGGATAGAAGTTAAACCATATTATTAAACATGGTGAACACGGTGGCGCAGTGATTGTTCATGTCTCACACAAGATGCTTGCCCAATTCCTGTCCTTACTTTTCTTTCTCCAAATACCCAATCGCCACACAATCAGCTCTTTAATAGATATTAAGCCATCTGGAAGCTTAGAACATGGATTCTTCAAAACTTAAGGAACATTGAAATATCTTTGTAGTACCTGTTTAATTATTCTATCCATCTATCCTTCCAGTGTTGCGTCATCCAGTAAGAATACAGCACAAGGCAGGAACAATCCGTGAACGGAGCACCAGCAGCTAGCTAGTACCGCGGCACAGTGTAGTTAAAGTTTTATCTGTATAATATAATAAACATATTTTGCTGCATTTCATCGTAAAAATGATATTGTCATTATATGTAAATATGCTTTTTATAAAGTGGCTCAGGTTGTGCAATATTATAACTGTATCGCAAGTTTACAGTGAGGCAATTCTGCTTATATATACAAACAGTTCTACAAGCAGCACTTGATGGACTGATTGAGTGCGTTTAGAGTTCTTGGGAGAAAACTGTTTCTGAACTACGAGGTCCGTACAGAAAAGGCTCTGAAGCGTTTGTCATATGACAGCAGTTCAAATAGACAGCATGGCTGAGGCAGCGTGTCCTTGAAGCTGTATACCGATAATTCTCTTTCCGATCAGCTGCTGCTGTGATTCATACTCAGATACAATGATATGAATACTTCGGATCATCTTTTTCCATATTACTCACACTGCACCACTCGATGTGGGATTCGAGGTGCAGTGAGAGTAACAATGCTACAGCAGCTATTATATTGGGAATAGTTTGACCATTACATTGTTACAGGTTATTACAATCAGATGCATTAAACTAATAAACAATATGCAGTTAATTTCAGTGTATTTATAAAGCTGCGTCAGGGATGTGGATCTAAAAAAGAAAGGGTAACCACACAGGAACAGTAGCACTGCTTTGACGCTGGGTGCCGCCAGTCTGCAAAAGCGAGCGGAGAACTTGCGTACGACAGGGTATGAGGTACCATGGAAATGTGCGTGGCTTTACACGAAGTTTAGGTTTTTTACATTGTGATTTGAACGTGGAAACATTCTTACACAGCATTTTTGTGCATGCGCGTCATTTATACATGAGGCCCCAGGAGAGGGAAACTGGGAGGAAGAAAAACATTTAAGAAATAGAAAGACAGACTCAATTTGTCAAGCCAGTGATGGAGATGGGTGGTGCGAAACTGTCAGGATGCCACATGGAGGAGATTAGTTAAAGGAGCAGGGATGATCGAGGCTCCAGGGGCCTGCTACACACTAATGGATAATAGACAGAAAGATGGGGCCAGACTAAGAGTAAGAGTGGTTATTGACTGAGGTGGAATGGCCAGGAGTTGGATTTTGGACAGTGTTCACTGGTGCCTCGACCCTGCTGAGAATATCAAAGGGTGACACGTGAAATGACATCGGAGTACTGGAAACATGTTAAAAGGTGTCTATGCTGACTTTGATTTTAACTTATTTTTTGAATTTATTTGTCAGAATTATCCTCACTACATTATTTATTTTAAGAACGGATATTTGTTGGGTACTGTTGATCTCCACTGCACTTTTTGAACATGTTTCCTTTGACTGAAAAAAATTCATTTTGCTCTTTTACACAGGTAACTGTTGTTGTGTCCTCACTTGCTCCAGTACATACTTGGTTATGACTAATGATGTCTTCCATTTAGGTTTCTTTTATAAAGTTTATAAAAATGTATACATTTTATAAATCCTTACTTTTGCCTGGAAGGTGGCATGCACCCATTTCATGCCTATTTTTGTGCATATGCAAGTTTTTTACATTCAACCTCAGTCTGTTTTTTTTTGTTTTTTTTTTGTGGCCTGTGCCTCCTTTTGCCATCTCATATCACAAATTTTCACAACAGATTGTCAAAACAAACTGAAATTAAAGTAAAGTTAATAAATAAAAAAATGTCATAGACTTTCCCCTCACTATTTTAAGATATGTTTAAAGAAAGTTTGAAGGCAACTTTCAGCACATTGTATCCAGCAGGAGGCGCTACCTCCCTTGTTGGAATAAGTTATTTTGTAATTGTGGCATGTTATATAACCCAAAACTATATATAATATAAAAAGACAATACACCTCCCTTAGTGATATGGCGGTAAGAATAGGAAAAATAACTTAGCTTTGTTTAATGACGGTTTACGCTGCATAACAGACGAAGGAAGCCATGACAAGACCTTCAGTAGTGGAGGCCCGATGTGTAGAGTCTGCCATTTTTCTCGCTGCGTTGGAAGGATTTTCAGGATCGGATGACGTTATCTCCTATCCGTCTGTCAGCTTCAAAGGTGTGCCGGGCAATGTCTCAAAGCTTTATACTCTTTCTTCATGTGCAGGACCCCACTTAGGTCAGTCATGCCATTCCAAACAAGGCAAAGAGAGGATACAATTTCATGCTGAGTATGACACACAGAAATAGTATACAATGCCATTTCGCAGTTGTCCCTGTCTTGTCTTCTAATGCTTGCCAGCAGTTCTTATATGGTGAACTCCATCCATCCATTTCCTAACCTGCTGAATCCGAATACAGGGTCACGGGGGTCTGCTGGAGCCAATCCCAGCCAACACAGGGCACAAGGCAGGAACCAGTCCTGGGCAGGGTGCCAACCCACCGCAGGACACACACAAACACACCCACACACCAAGCACACACTAGGGCCAATTTAGAATCGCCAATCCACCTAACCTGCATGCCTTTGGATTGTGGGAGGAAACCGGAGCGCCCGGAGGAAACCCACGCAGACACGGGGAGAACATGCAAACTCCACGCAGGGACGACCCGGGAAGCGAACCCTCGTCTCCTAACTGCGAGGCAGCAGCGCTACCACTGCGCCACCGTGCCGCCCTATATGGTGAACTCCTGTGTGCTAAATCTGGCTTTGTGTTAGCTGTACATGTGAGCAGAATGAAAAGTAGATTTATAAAATATTTGTACAGAGCAGGGTGACATATTAAACATATACAATTATAACATACACTATCATCTTTTATTAACAGAATGCAATAACATTACACATCTCATCATCAAGGTACTTGACTAGAGGTTGATGGCTTTGCCAACAATATGGCAATGCACATCAAAAAAGTGCCAAAAAATAGCAATGCCCTTAAGAAAAAAAAAACAACAAAATGAAGCACTATTAATTATAAAAATAATAATAAAAGTAGCTAAATGTCAAAAATAAATGGACCAATATCAGAAAAAATATATTTTAACACAGGAATCTCTTACCCATAATAGCAAAATTCTCTTGGGATTGAGATCTCATACTGTCATGGAAAGCAGGAGCTTCAACAGCAACCAATTTTTTTAATAGCAATTCTATCTTTCTTTCTTTCTTTGGTCACTATCCACAGGTTGTGATTATATTTAAGTACAGAAATACAGATTGATCAGTAAACAGAAAGCTGTCCTGTTCCACTAAAGTCTGGTTCAATGTTTACCAAACTGCTGTTCTGCATCAATTTATTAGTCAGTCTCATATGCTCCTTGGGACAGCTGCTCCTGACCATCCTGCAAAAAACTACCTGCTTTATTTGTAGGAAAGAACCGCAGATATAAAAATGACAATTCTCATTCTGACAACAATACAAGTACAAGTACAAATGACTTCAACTGTGTGATTTTAGAAGACACTCTGACACATTTCTATCAGTTCCACTCAAGGTAATAACAAGCTGGACCTGCTGTATTCAAATGTTAAGAGAGGCCTTTAAGTGTAATCTACTGGGTCCGTTAGGCCAATCTGACCACAGCTTGATTCATCTTTTTCCCAACTACAAGCCTGTTATTAGATGGTAAATTGTTACCACCAGAATAGTGAGTGGAGCCTGGAGGGCAAAAATAAATTTAAATAAATCATAAGAAGAAATGAGACTAAATCCACAATTTTACAAAATTATTTAAAGAAAGATAAAGCCAAAAAAGTCTTTTATGGCCCCTTCAGGCGATGTCAATACCTGAAAGAACCCATTGGTAATGGTGGTCTCACCACTGCAAAGTTAGAATTATAAGAAAGATACGGAATTTGTGTGGAATTACAAACATGAAAAGAAACTGTAAACAGAACAATATAGGAGTGGGGGAAATGAAAAATACAGAAAAAATGCCAACAGGGTGAGGTACGACTGCAGGGTTGAAGCACAAACGATGAGGAATTAAAGACAAAATACAAAGTCCTTTAAAAATTCTAGTTCTCCCCTAATTCTTCTGTACAGTTTGTTTTGCTAATTCTGTTATTTGACATTTTAATGGTCTCAAAGCTTTGTGAGTCTGAGCGCATCATCATCTTTTATAATGGAAACGTGAGGACCTCACGTGCTGTGTCACCTCACCATCAGCTCACGTGATTAGGAACATGGTGGCTTTGATGGAGCCAGTTAAGAGGCAGGCAAGGCAGAAGAGGTGGGCTCAGGAGACCAGAAACCGAAAGTAATGTCATTCATCTTCCTGTCACCGGTCATCAGAAGTCTACTTGCATAAATTCAAATTTATTGTATGCAATGTTATCTTCTTGAAATTAAATTAGCAAAAATAATAAAAAGAATAAAGGAGAGGAGATAGTGGCAAACCTCAAGTTGCGTTGTAATTACCATTAGATGAGTCCTTGAGTTGACTCTCAAGCACATGTTTGACACACGACATTCAAAAGTTTGCATAGTTCAACTCAGAATGATCTCAGATATGCTCATAATCCCAGAATAATTCCAGAATGCCAAGAAAAATATAAAATGGAAAAAAAATGTAAAAAAAAGATTTAGGAAGCATATTTCTGTTTCTCTCATTCAGTTCCCTATTGTGTACATTTAATCAGGAGGTGGTGAATATGTAGTATACATTTGTTAATTTCTCATTTTTGAATTTATGCCCTTATTGCAGAAATGCAAATTTTTTTTAATTACTATATCTTCCTCAGTTTAATTTTAATCTTTTTCAGTAGTTCTTCTTTTCAGTGCTTTTCAATCTATTTTTATCTTTCATTTCATGCTTTAATGTTCACACATTTTGTACTATTTTACACTTTGTTGCACCCTGTATTTTTTAACTTGACATATTCATTTCTTTTTATTAATCCAAGAATCTCCTGCAGCTTATTTCAAAGTATCCTGCAACTTTTTGACAGACATTATTTTTAGAAAATTTCTAATACTCTATTCTTACTTTCATCATTACAACTTTACTTAGCCTTGGCGTGGTTCATGATCCAGTATGCATAGAGTGCCTTCAGAAAGTCTTCAGACCACCTCACTTTTTACATGTGTTTTTATGTTACAGTCGTTTGCTAAAATCATTTTAATTCATTTCTCTCTCATCAAGCAACACTTAATACCTCAAAACATATAGAAATGGATTATATAATTTTTTTGCAAATTGATTAATCATAAATAACTGAAATATCCCATTGACAGAAGTATTCATATTCTTTACCTAGAACTTTGTTGAAGACCCTTTGACACTGATTCCAGCCTGGAGTCTTCTTGGGTCTGACTTGACAAGCTTCGCACACCTGGGGCCTCATGCATAAACGGTACATACTCACAGAAATGTTGCGTAAGAACATTAACACGTTCAGATCGCGATGTATAAAACTTACACTTGGTGTAAAGCCAAGCACTTTTCCACGGTACCTCATACCCTGTCGTACGCAAGTTCTCCGCCCGGTTTTGCAGACTGGCGGCACTCAGCGTTAAACAAGTGCTACTGTTCCTGTGTGGTTACCCTTTATTTCTCAGAACCACATTTATGATGCAGCTTTATAAATACACTAAAACTAACCACATATTGTTTATAAGTGTAATGCATCTGATTGTTGATTACCTGTAACAGTATAATGGTCCAGGGAATAGCCATAGTATTCCAAATTCCATAACTGCTTTAGCGTTGTTACACTCACTGCACCTTCTTCTTCTTCTTTTTCTGCTTTCAGCTGCTCCTGTTAGGGGTTGCCACAGCGGATCATCTTTTTCCATATTACTCTCACTGCACCACTCGGAGTATTTATATCACTTTATCTGAGTGGAGAATCACAGCAGCAGTTGATCGGAAGCAGAATTATCGGGATACAGCATCAAGCCCACGCTGCCAAAGTCACGGCAAAACGTTTCAAAGCCTTTCCTCTACAGACCTCGCGGTTCAGAGACAGTTTCATCCCAAGAACTATAAACGAACTCAATCAAGTGCTCCTTGTAGAACTGTTTGTACTTCTAAGTAAAAGTACCTCACTGTAAACTTGCACTACAGTTATAATATTGCACAACCTGCGCCACTTTATAAAGCATGTATTTACATATGATGACGATATCATTTTTAAGATGAAATGCAGCAAAATATTTTGATTATATTATACAGATAAAACTTTAACTTCATTTAAATAATCTGTATTGTTAATAATTAAACATATGAGGACACGGTGCCGCAGCGCTAGCAAGTTCTTGTATTGTTCCTGTCTTGCGCGCTGTATATTTGCTTAGGCTGGCACAACACTGGAAGGATAGATTAATAGAATAATTAAACACGTACTATGAAGATATTTCAATGTTCCTTAAAAGTTTTGAAGAATTGTCGTTGTAAGCTTACAGATGGCTTAACGTCTGTTACAGAACTGATTGTGTGGCAATTGGGTATTTGGAGAAAGAAAAGTAATGACAGGAATTGGAGGTTAGTACGTTTGAAAGACACAGTACTGCTGCAATAAATTATTTCATCGAACAATCACTGCGCCGTGTTTCCATGTTTAATAACTTGCTTTCATTCCTATCATCATGAAAATGATACCACGTATACATCTCAGTATTTTAATTATTCAGAGAGCTGTAATATCACGAATGTAATGGATTCTGTGTCCAGTTGGAGAAAGAACGGAAGCACGTAGTGATTCACTCACACAGAGAACATAGAAGATCAAATACAAAACAAAGCATTTAACGTGCTACTTTAGTTACGATGGGATTTGAGAAACTAGAAAATTAAATGAATTTAAGATGAAGTTTATGATGTTCTACTTTAATAACAGAATAAACTACGTGATTAAAGTGGAAATTTTGTGATCAAAGTTGACATTTCATGCTTTTTTCCCACTGTGTGCCTATTTTTTATTTTGTCTGTACCCTAATAAGCTCAGATGGTGAGCTACAACTTGCCTTTTCACAGCGATTTTGATATGTGACTTCTTTTTTATTTCGGGCACTGTGCAACATTATAAACTTGAGCTTTCAAGTTTCTCCGACACGCTATGTCACTCGATCAACTTCCTTTTGTTATTTATACCACGGTTTAATTAAACAAATAGTATGTTTTTCCTTTGCCTCCACTGAAATTCTTATATTTTCCCTTGTGCTTTTCCCATTGTCTTTTCACAGAAGGCTGAGCTTCAGGGCGATTTATATTGATTTGCATATTGAAAGAGGCGTAATTCTGGGAGGAGTTGGGGGCGGGACAGAAGGCGCATGAACGAGCGTTACTTTTCACGCTGACTGTGATTTATGGAGCGGAAGAACACGGAAGTTGGAGTACGCACAGATTTCTGCATCTGGATTTTTCTGTGCATAAGCACATTTCGGCTTTTGTGCTTACGTCATGTTATAATACGAATTCTACACACGGCGTTATGCATGAGATCCCTGGATTTGGAGAATTTCAGCAATTCTTCCCTGCAGATCCTCTCAGGCTCTGTGAGGTTGAATGGAGTCTGGCGGTGGACAGCTATGTTTAGGTTTCCCCAGAGGTGTTTGATCAAGTGCAGGTCTGAGCTCTGGTTGGTATATCCAAGGGAATTCCCCAAGTTGACTGCTCCTGTGTTGTGTTTACTCAATCCTTAGGGTAATTGTCTTATTGGAAAGTGAACATCTGGCCCAGCTGAGGTCCTGAGTGCTCTGGAGAAGGTTTTCATTAATGGTATCTCCATACTTTGCTTTATTAAGCTTTCTCTAAGCCCCACCTAGCCTCCCAGTCTCTACCACAGCAAGATGATGCCACCATCATGCTTCACAGTTGAAATTGTATTGCACAAGTGATGAGCAGCGCCTGACATACATTCATATATATATACATACATTTATATATTCTCAGACCTGCTTAATTAAGTTCAGGGTCGCAGTGAGATGTCAGAGAACTGGGCTCATGGTGAGATGGTGTAGTGTGGTGAGGTGGCCACGGCACTGCACTTTAAACCACAATATGGCAGCTTTACGTGACCCTGACCAAGCCACCTAACTCACCCGTAATCTATGAGTCCATTTTGGACTCCATTTTAAAGCTCAGGTTGATGAAGTTTTGCTGTGTTGGATGTCCTTGGCAAAATTTCTACCATCTCCACACAGGTAGTCTGGAGCTCAACCAGAGTGACCATTGTCTTCTTGGGCACCTATCTCACCAAGGCCCTTCTCTGACAATTACTCAGTTCGGTCAGGTGGCCAGCTCTACAAAGTGTCTTGGTTGTTCCATACTTATTTCACTGAAGAATTTTGGAGGCCACTGTGCTTTTGAGAGACTTTTTGCTGTATGCCTTTTTTGTAGCTAGCCCCAGATCTGTGTCTCAACACAATTCTATTTTTAAACTCTGCAGGCAATTTCTTCAACCTCATCACTTTATTTTTGGCTTCTATAGAGAGCTGTGTTCCTTTCTAATCATGTCCAGTCAATTAAATTGATCACAGGTGGACTCCAAAGAAGGTGTAGAAATATGATGATTAGTAGAACAGAATGCACCTGAGACAGATTTCAAGGATCATAATATAATATCTGAATACTTGTGTTAGTGTGATACTTCTATTTTTTATTTTAAATAAATTTGCAAAAATCCTGTCTCTGCTTTGTTGCTTCAAGAGAGAAAAAATGAATTTTAGCATAATGATACAACATAACAAAATGTGAAAAAGTGAAGGAGTCTGAGTACTTCCTGAATACACTGCGTGCTGTTTATATTGCTCTTTTCTTATCATAGTTATCTTAACATTTTGTCACTATCTAATACCAGTTCTTCTGCAGTAGAAGTTTGAATATGAATGTAACCCCCTTGCACCGCTTTTCCTTTTTAAGCAGTGTCCAAGTCCCTGAGTTCTATAGTATGGTGTCGCCACCCAATAGTTGAATTTTCAGTATTGGTCACCTTCAATCATTTAGCTCATAACAAATCACAACTTACACTCAGTTTAAAGAAAAGAAAACTTTCTCTTTACTTGAAACCAAAAACAGACAACCAAACATTGCATGTTATAACTATGTAAAACACAAAATAAAAAACAAATCCAAGTCTGATAAGCTATTTACAAAACTATATACCATCGATCAACACTACTGGTGAGCTCACCATTAGTACCTGTACCCTTTTAAAGTAACTAGTCACTCCATTGGGGGCCCCAAACGTAGCTCGGGTGCATAGTGGCCAACAAACAAAACAGCACTGGCCCCTTCACTTGAGCTTTACCTCAAGACATATAATACATAAATCAAACAAATAAAAAATGGAAAAAAACACACACAGACCATGGGTTGATGATATCCTCCTCCTCCTTGTATGTCTCCTATGGCCTTTAGTCTGACCCCTGTCTTGGATCGGAAAAAACTCACCACCGAGTTGCACTCGCATCATACTGTCTTTCTCTTTGTTTATTCCCCACACACTCCGTCCACCCCGGTTCCAGTTTTCCTGCTCTTCTGACTATCTTTGCCTCCTGGACACATTCTGTCCGATGACGTCTTTGGTTGGGATTTGCGTTCACTTTCATCCCCCTAAATCGTTTATTGACTTCAGTTTCTCCTTCTTTTTGTGCACCGGTGTTTTTCCATACACTTCTTTTTTCACTTTTTTTCTTTGCGTTTCAGTACATTATAGTTTTCTCATCTTCATCAGCATTATGCTGCCATTTCTCTTCTATCAGTTTAGAATTTTGCTAAAGCTGTCTTCTTGTATCTGTATGTCTCACATTCTATTAAAGTTACCTTTTCTGCTCTTACGGCATTCAGCTTTACTCCACCTGTCTTCTCTCTCCTCTTTTTAGTTTCATGTATCTCCGGTCCTCCCTTTTTCCTCCAATCCCGTCCCTATATTTACCTGACACAGCCTGAGAATGGTGCAAATTAGGGAGCACTGTCAGGTATTAGGCTAGGCTTTATGCCCTTACTCTGTATTGGGTTAATACGCACAACCACACTTATTTTTAAGTTATGGAATTAACTTTATTAACAAAATACATCCTGCCCTGTGTTTTTTATTCCTCTATCTTTTAAACGATTCACAGACAATGTGCAAACGATTTTGCAAAGTCCAGCACCCTGAGCAACATCATTGGACTTGGTACTCCAATACTGGTGGTGCGGTGAAGGAGATTGATCACATCCTCGTGGGCAGATGCTAGAGGCTCTTGCAAAACTGCAGGGTCTACAGAAGTGCCCAGTTTGTGAATTCTGACCACAGACTTGTTGCTACTTTTAGGATCCAGTTTAGGTCCAGTACGTTACCACCTACTAGGAAAATGAAAGACCAGGCTGTTTCTAATGAGTTTGCACACAGTTTGTGTGAGGAACTTGTAGATTTGGGTGCGGCTGTTGATCCTAATGTGATGTGGGAGACCTTCTGCGACAAGACCCTGAAGGTTGCTGAGGGTTGTGTTGGTGTTACTGGTGTTCCCAGAAGGAGGTATTTCATCTTGCAGGGCACCCTGGATATCATCAAGAGGAGTCGCAGCACATGGCTCAATGGCAACTCTGGTCTGTACGGGGAACTAAGAAGGACTGCTGTGAAGGTTCTGAGGGCAGAAAAAGAGAGGTTTGTTAGAGGAATCTGTGAGCAAGTGACACACCATCTGTGGTCTAGTGACCCACATCCTGCTTACAGAAGAATTAAAGCATTATGCATATCTGAATCTGTTCCTCAGAGAGGTCAGGGTGGCTGATGGAACGGTCCTTATGGATGGCACTGCAGTTGTGACCCTCTGGGCTGGCTACTTTGAGCAGTTGTTTAAAGCTGATCCTCCGGCTAGGATGTTCGATATCTCTGGGTCCATAGTTCTTGAGAATGATCCTCCAATTAGCTGTGAACCACTCAATCTCACTGAGATTGCACAAGTGGTGAACCAGCTGAGGGGGAGGAAAGGCTGCAGGGATCTGTGGTATCCAGGGTGAACTTCTCCAGGCTGGTGGTAAGGCTGTCCTCCTGGCATTGCAAGCAATCTTTGCTTCCGTTTGGGAGACTGGTATCATCCCAACTGACTGGAAAATGGGACTTGTCATCCCTATTTGAAAAGGGAAGGGTGATCGCCTGGATTGCAGCAACTACAGGGGGATAACACTGCTCTCGGTGCCGGGTAAGGTCCTTTCTAGGGTCATCCTCAATAGGATCCGTGATCACTTGCTCGCCTTCCAGTGACCGGAACAGTCTGGTTTTATACCAAAGAAGTCTACCATTGACCGCATCCTGGCACTGAGGGTTCTCATGGAGCGCAAACGCGAATATCAGTAGAGTTTCGTTGCAGCTTTTGTCAATTTTCATAAAGTGTTCGACTTGGTTGATCAAGCTGCCCTGTGGGACATCCTGAGGGTTCGCGGAATCCCCTCGAGTTTGCTGGATATCATGGCCAGCCTGTACACTGGTACTGTGAGTGCTGTGCAGAGTGGAGGCAAAACCTACATTTTTTCCCCAGTTGATTCTAGAGTTCGTCAGAAGTGTGTTCTTGCTCTTACTGTGTTCAGTGCTTGTATGGACTGGGTGTTGGGCAAGGTCGTGGGGTTCAGCAGGTCTTGGGGCATCTGTTGGTGAAGAAAGACTCACGGAACTTGACTTTGCTGACAATGCTATGATCTTCATGGAGTCAATGGAGGCTCTGAGTAGGGCGCTCGAGAGACTGAGTGAGGAGTCTGAGTGTCTGGGTTTGCGAGTATCCTGGATAAAAACCAAGATGTGTTTGTTTGCGGAGAGAGTGACGACCTCATCGAGAGGTTTACTTACCTCGACAGTGATATTCATGACTCTGGTGACTCTTCCTATGAAGTCAGTAGATGGATAGCATTGGGGGTCATGAGGTCACTGGAAAGGGGTGTGTGGCGCTCCCAATATCTATGCAAAATGATGAAGGTCCAAGTCTTTAGAGTCCTGGTGCTTCCTGTCTTGCTATATGGTTGCGAGACATGAATGCTATCCAGTGACCTGAGACGAAGACTGGATTCCTTTGGTACTGTATCTCTTCAGAAAATCCTTGGGCATTGTTGGTTTGACATTGTGTCGAATGAGCGGTTGCTCATGGAGTCCCAAATGAGGCACATTATCTGCATTGTGAAGGGAGCGTCAGTTACGGCACTACAGCCATGTGGCGTGTTTCCCAGAGGGTGATCCAGCTCATAGAATCCTCATTGTTGGGGACCCGAGTGGCTGGACCAGGCCAAGGGGTCACCTACATAACACCTGGCTGGGGCAGACAGAGGGTCACTTCAGGAGGGTGGGACTGGACTGCATGTCTGCCTGGGGAGTTGCCAACCGGGATCCCAAGTTATTTCGTTGTGTGGTGGGTGCGGCAATGCACTGTACCAGTGCATGCTATCCAGCTTGACTTGACTTGACTTATCTGTTAAAATCTACCCTGGTTACATGAATATGAGCTGAGCATACTAACTTTTAAACACTTCTGGTTTTACTGAAGCTAGATGTATGATATATCTGAAGAAAACCACTAGTGAATTGTACTTAAAACAGGGTGGAAATAATTAGATGACTCACTAATCTGACACCTCATGAAGATGATGCTCAAAGTAGGGGTGGAGATTTTCAACTGCAAAGATCAGAGGTACTCTTGTTAAACTGGTCTGAAAGAGAGCAAGCTTCGGATTACGATGAGCCGTCTATAATCAAAAAGAAGAGATGTGGGAGAAATGAAAATGTTGAGATGGAGTTACAAATAAGGAAAGAAATGAAACAGTCAGAGGTACAATAAAAGTAGGAGAGATATCTAAGAAAGTGCTGCAAAGTAGGTTGAAATGTTATGGACATGTGATGAGGAGAGACAAGTTGGCAAAAGTTGGGATGGGAATGGAAGTACGTGGGATTAGAAAGTGATAGAGGATCTGAAGGAAAAGGGCTTGACAGGTGAGGAGGTTTAGGACTGAGCTGTATGGAGAAGGTTGACCTGGCACATAGAAATGGGAAAAGCCATCTTTTTTCTGTCCTCCCTGGCTATTGGACCTTACTCTTATTCTATGTTAATTAATGTTCTCTTATTCTAATTCTTACTTTGTCTCTTATTTCTCTTTTCTTCATCATGTGAAGCACTTTGAGCTACATTATTTGTATGAAAATGTGCTATAGAAATAAATATTGTTGTTGTTGAGATGCTACATTTACTTGTACTTTAATACATACATACACTTTAAAACTTTTACTTGTACTTTTAAACCTTTACTTTTATTTGAGTCATTTTCCAGAAAGGTATCTGTACTTCTACCCAAGTATGGATGTTGTGTTCTTTATACAAACACCATTCTAGGGATCAATAAAGTACTAAGCTCTCTATTATATGTGCCTTTCTTTCTTTCTTTCTTTCTTTCTTTCTTTGACAGTTCGAGCAGTGAGGTGAGTTAACTTTCTCAGGGTGACTCGGTGAGCCATAGACTGAATTCTATCAGCAACATTGTGATTTAAAGTCACATTCCATATTTAATCATCTTTACAATATTATGGATTACTGATCACAAGCTCTCTGCATTGTCTCTTGTAGAAATGCATCCTGCAGCAATCTCCATATATTGTGTACTTCTCCACACTGCTGATGCTTTCCACGGTCCATTTAGGAAGCATAAATACGATCAAGATAAAAATGGGACACTGACAATACGTTTTCCCTCTGACTTGCAGTCAGACATGCTGCTATTTTCATTCTTCTATATCTGGTGTAGACTAGAATTAAGATGGCTGTTTCTGACTATTAAATGTGAAACATTATCATTTCTTTTCAATTTTTTTCATGGTTAACTAGCTTGGATTTATCTGGGCCTCAAGGCTATGAGATGAATCCATTCGTGAAAACCATTTGTCTTTAGATTGTCTGCAAGTAGCCACCACTGCTTGACATCTCTTGCACAGACAACTAAAGCGTCTACAGTTCTGTGATATTATCCTATTCCTGTAGAAAGGCCTATTGAATTTGCTGATCACTGATTAGCTAAGGATGACATCTCCAAAGGTGTTTTACAGTATGTAAGGTCAGGAAAGAAAGCAGGCCAAGGCGACAATTCATTCATTTCTTTTGAAGTTTCCTGGCATTGCAGGGACAGGCATCAAGGAACTGTAAGCTGGGGGCCTCTGGTGAGTTGCGTTGTCTCTTACAGTAAAACCTGGAAGTTGGCACCGAGGCCATGTCAGATGGGCGGTCTTGTGGCCTGGAATCCCTACAGATTTTATTTTTTTTTCTCCAGCCGTCTGGAGTTTTTTTTTTTTTGTTTTTTCTGTCCACCCTGGCCATCGGGCCTTACTTATTCTATGTTAATTAATGTTGACTTATGTTTATTTTTTATTATGTCTTCTATTTTTCTATTCTTTATTTTGTAAAGCACTTTGAGCTACATTTTTTTGTATGAAAATATGCTATATAAATAAATGTTGATTGATTGATAAGAGAAAAGATGGATAACAAAACAGCTACTTTAAAATGATATATGTAGATCTAATGTAGATTAGTTTAGCAAAGTATTGCATTTATTTACAAAAAAAAACTATATTAACAAAATATAATATAGTATTAACAAAATTAAATAATTCATATAATATTGTAATGACCAGCCTAATAAATAAATATAACTCAGAGGTACTGGAGTTTTATACGTTTTACTAGGATTCTTCGTTCTGTCACAAGCGGTGCCCTGTCTTATCTGGATTACACATTACACGTCCAAAACAATAATTGAAAGTTTTCCCTACCAGTTAATTTATCTCCTGCCAGTGTGGCGGATGGCCAGGACAACCCTTTGACACTGGATCCGGGGGAGTAGCCCCCGGAACGCATGGTGGCAGCCCTCCTGGGTTACATTTGGGACCACAGGCCTGGAACATCAGGGCTTAGCCCAGTTGGGCGCTGTGGCCAAGAGTATCTGGCTGCAGCCACTGTAAGGTGTTGAGCTCCACACTAAGACGGAAAAACGCCCCTCTCCTACTATCTTAAGCTTAGGTGTGCTATTTCCCTGTTGCTGCCTTCCCCAGTGTTTTTTAAGGTTAGGATTGTTGATTGGGTAGGTCCTATATTAGTTAGTCCCGTTTAGTCTTTTTAATTTTATCCTGACTTGTACGTCTGGTTGTCCGGGTTGGCTTCATTTAGTTAAAAGAAACCGTTTTCATCGTACTCTTTTCTGGAAAGGTGTTCATCCATGTGTGTTTTTAGAAGGATTTTTTAGTTTGCGGAAGAAAACTACTATCTTAAGCTTAGGCATGCTATTTTACTGTTACTGCCTTCCCCAGTGTTTTTAAGTTTAGGGCTGGTGATTGGGTAGGTCCTATATTCATTCGCCTACTGTGGAGGTCACGTGTTTCCGCTTACTGTGGAGCTCAACACCTTACAGTGGCTGCAGCCAGAACCTTCTCGCTGTGGCCACTACCGGGAGGAGCTGCACGGCTTAACGAGCCCATGTGGGCTGGAATGCAGCCACACCCGGAAGTGCAGCCTGAATTAGGTTAATTATCACCTGGGCTATAAGAAGAACCTGCAGCCACTACTCGAGGCACCAGAGTCAGGAGGAGGACGACGACGATGAAGCTGCCTGGGAGGAGTGGAGGAAGGAGTATATTTTTGCTTTTTGTTTTGGATTCACTTTGGGTGTGTTTGTGTGGGACTGTGTTGAGCCGGTGAGACACGGGGAAGACGTGCCGCACGACTGAAGAAAAATAAAAGCACTTTTGGTTTGATTTTTACACGTGCCTCCGTTGTCTGACTGCGTCAGGTCGGCCACCTATATAGCGCCTTTCACACCAGTTACGTTCTATTTTTCTCTATATACCGCAGACACTCCTGCCTTATTGTCTCCTGACTCACTGCTCCAAACTTCCCTACACCACACCTTCCTTTTCCTCCTAACTTCTCCTATCATTCATCTCCTAAGAGGAGTGTCCGCTTCTTACAGAACACACACTTTTTGTTCCTGCTCAGCGCATCAGAAGCTGTCTGCAACAAAACATAATATAACAGAATTTAAAAAGAAAATTACAATACAGAAGAACATTAACACTGATCAACAAATTTTTCATTGTTGTTGGCTTCATGCTTTATATCATTCACTGTTGTTCTTCCTACGCCATAAACTGAAACACTTTCATGTTTCGTACATGTTTAATAATTTCTTTTTTTTTTTTTTTGGTGACAATTCCATCACCACATGCGTACATTTATCTGCCTTTACAATGTTTAGTAGATTAATTATAACAAAAGTGAAAAGCAATGAAATGTTCTTAAAAATGAACGTACATTACTGACACTGTGATTTCAATATGCGGCTGGACACGCAGTGCTGGAGGAGACCACTACGTATTGGCACAAGGGAGAGTTGATCCAACGTACAGAGCTCACAGCGTAGCGCATGGCAGTAGTAGTACAGTCATTAGGTAGGCTCTGGCATGCAAGATGTTTTATTTTTCTTGGGGCCTGATGGTTAACAGAGACTGACAGTTAATCGAGTGATGAAGGTTTTGCTGTATATAGTGACTTTCATATCTATCTACCTGTCAATATATCTAATTATTATATACATGTTTTTTTGGTTTTATTCTATTAATTTGTTCTGACAGTTGGAGCATAGGTGGGTTAAATAACTTGTTCAGTGTGACTCAGTGAGTCACAATTTTATAGGCCGCATTTTGATTTAAAGTCTAATTATATAGCCAGTACTCTAGACTGCCTTTAGATAATCTTACCATTTGTGCACATAGTATACATTTTATTATAGTGTATCCATCCATTATCCAACCCAGTATACCCTAATTACTATTATTATTATTATTATGCTGGAACCAATCCCAGCCGACATAGGGTGCAAGGTAGGGAATAAATCCCAGGCAGAGCGCCAGCCCACCGCAGAGCACACACACACACACCAAGCACACAATAGGGACAATTTAGAATCGCCAATGCACCTAACCTGCATGTCTTTGGACTGTGGGAGGAAACACCTGGAAACCCACGCAGGCACAGGGAGAACATGCAAACTCCACGCAGGGAGGACCCGGAAAGCGAACCTGAGTCTCCTAACTGCGAGGCGGCAGCGCTACCCACTGCGCCACCATGCCACCCTATTATAATATATAAGAATATGAATTTTGTTTCATTTCTACAAATTGATTTCATGATCATAGCTGTTAAAACAGCAGAGTTAGCAGAGTGAACTAAAGGTCACCATTGGCTTTAGAAACCTCAAAGGAGCTGTATATGTAGCAGTGTCTTTGTATTCCATAGGAAAGTCTTAACAATGACATCAGTGGTTAGTCTCCATTTTTACCAACCTTAGAACTGTTTAATTCCCTCTTTTTGAGAATTTTTAATTACTCGTTTAGCCTTGATTCAGAGAGATCAAACATTCTGACTTAGCATTCAGCCACATGTTTAATTGCAAATGGATGCCCTTTGATTAAAGGTGCAGCAGCAAAAGAAGTTGCTGTTTTGAGGGTCCCAGAAGAAACAGAGATGGAAACTGGCGGTGGTGAATTCAATTTGTGCTAATAGATAGAATGGAGAGAAAAAAAACACAAAAAGTAACCCATCCTCTGCCTGGACCATGAAAGGACTCAGGACAATTCTCTTGCCATTGCCTACACTCCACCCAGGGGGTCTTATTGATACTTTATACTGTGCACCTAATGGCTTCTGCCTGTGCACATGTTATTCCACAATAATAGATTGGAAAACAGAAGGAATGTCCACTGAAAATAATATAATTATAATGCAAGGGGAATAATTCAGGTAATTTTGATTTAGTATTATGCAATATTTTCTACTCATAGGAAGTTTTTTTTTCAATAATTAAAAGCAACATAACTTTTGATTCCTGGTGTTCTGCATATTATTTAGCAGCAAAGCAAACCACATATTTTCCTGTTTTTCAGAGGACTATGGGAATTACAAAGACCACTAACAGAAGTCTTGTTTGCTGCTAACAATTATGGCTAATTGATTATCGCTAGGTGAATCTGTCAGAGCCACAATTATCACATCACTGTGAAAACAGAGCAATACAACTGCATTATGAACCACAGGCTTTCATATTTTAATGCTAAACAAAATGGGTAGACATTTAAATGGGATTTTTTTTTAAATGTTCAATTCGTCTTTACTAAGCATATTATCAGGATCTCTTAAAAGGGGATGACCTGCAGGGTGGCTGCTTACTATTTCATTTGTTGTTCCTGCTGGTGATGGACTGGGTCATGAAGAAGCAGCAAAGTGAAATGGCATCCAGTGGACACCCAGGACACAGCAGGATGACTTAGACTTCGCATGTGGCCCTGGCCTCTCGTTCACACATTTAACAAACGATGAAGGAAAAGACCAGCAGTGTTGCAGATAAAAAGGCATGACTGGGCCTCAAAATCCACAGAGGGAAGAGTGAGTCCTTAGGATAAATGCTGCCAACACAACTCCTATAATGTTGGAAATGGGAGTGGTAGAATAAGTGGAGAGCTTTACCTATGTTGACAGCGCTGTTGGCAGACAGGGGTAGGGAAGATAATAACATCAAAGTCAGGACATGACAAGGTAAGGGCAGCTTTTCTTCAATTAGAAAATGTTTGGGGCTTTTGCTCTATGTACTAATTTACATATGAGAACTACATTGGAATCTGCTACACACTGCAAATTTGATTTATTTTTAAATTCACTCTGCAGGTTTCTTTCGTTTTTCATGACTCAGTTTACCATAAAACATCTTTACTAACAGTAAAACTTGGCACATATAATAGCAAACATAGGAAACACTAACACCTCACACATGCTAAGCAATGCCTAAAACATAGACACATCACGTGTGTTAGCATAATACACATACAACAGTAAATCTTCACTTTTGCTAGTAAATAATGGCAGAAATAGTAAAACATTATGTACATTAGTATAGAACGGCAGAAACTGGAAAGCAGTGTGCATGCTACTATAAAATAACTGCACCAGTGAACACGTGAGACCCATGACAGTTATGTCAATGGCGTTGTTGCAAGTTAACTCAGGAAATCCACACTAAATGTTGTTGGACCAGATTCTTGAGTAACATACCTGAAAATGTAAATTGTATCTTCTTTCCTCAGCAATTGCTGTATGGAGAGTGAGGAATGTTGGGAGGGTCAAAGTCAAATTTTATTTGTCAATTACAACTTATATATACAGCACAATTTGCATTTAAGAATGCAATGCAATATGTATGTATGAAGAATATAAAAGGACAATAAAATTCATACTTGACTCAATAAATATGAATAAAAATCATTATGTTAAACAGGTACAATAGTATAAATTATATATTTATAAATTATGTGATAATAAATAACTTAAATTACTTAAGGTAAGAGAGTTAACAATTGGGCATCATGTAGCTCTAGGCCAGAGGCCCCCACACTTTTTCAGCTTGCAAGCTACTTTTAAAATGACCGTGTTAAAATGATCTACCTACATTAAAAATTATATATATATATATATATATATATATATATATATATATATATATATATATATATATATATATATATTGTGGTGGGTTGGCACCCTGCCCAGGATTGGTTCCTGCCTTGTGCCCTGTGTTGGCTGGGATTGGCTCCAGCAGACCCCGTGACCCTGTATTTGGATTCAGCGGGTTAGAAAATGGATGGATGGATGGATATATATATATATATATATATATATATATATATATATATATATATATATATATATATATATATATATATACACTGTATACTGAGTATCAGAGGTGGGTAGTAATGAGTTACATTTACTCCGTTACATTTACTTGAGTAACTTCTTAAAAAAATTGTACTTCTAGGAGTAATTTTACTGCACCATACTTTTGACTTTTACTTGAGTACATTTGTGAAGAAGAAATGCTACTCTTACTCCGCTACATTGGGCAACACTCGAATCGTTACGTTTTTTCCATTTGATAAAGTCTGACAGACAATTTTCAATCTACTCTGTGTAAGGTATGCTGTCAAGTTGCGCACACGCCTTCCATTGCGTCTCAACTGCGATTTTAGTTCCCTCTGCTTTCTCTTTTTTATTAGATTGCTTTTTGGAAGTCAGTTTCATAGTTTTTATGAATAGTTTGAAAGTGCCTTTTTACATTTTCCTTCTTTGGAATAGCAATGATAGATTGGCAGATCAGACAAACGCACTTCGATTGTGACATTGTGAGAGAAAAAAATCCTCTTCCAATTCCACATCCGACCCATAAACAATTACATATATTTTTTAATCCCTTCTTTAGTCGATATAAATTGGAAGGCTAACTAGATCACTTAGATAGCTGGAGTTTTGCAGTAGCTTGTACGTTTGATCGTGTGTGCGGGATGTCCAGTGTATTAGAAGAAAAGAAATCTCAGACTGGGAAAGTATGTCAATCAAGTGGAAAATGCCATAGGGAGGATATATGATAGACTAGCATTAAAAAAAAAATTTTTTTTGAATGCAACACGATCTACCTCCACTCCCTTTCCGATCTATCGGTCGATTGCGATCAACGCATTGAGCACCCCTGCTCTAGGCACTGCTCTCATTTAGGATGCTTATAGACTATGGATAAGCTCCTCCTTAATCTCTCTGCACTCATCATCAGGCAGCGGTACAGTTTACCTGACCACAGCACAGAGAAAAGGCCATTGTTAGGATGGCTTGTATCTCTGAAACGTTTCTTTATTTTTTGCTTGGTGTGGATGACCTTGAAGTTAGGGAGTGCATATTCAATGATGTGTTCAACTGTCCACACCACTCTTTGAAAATCCTTGTCAGTCTGTTGCGTGTTTTTTCCAAACTAAGATGCTTTCGATGGTGTATGTGTAGAAGTTTTTTAGCAATTTGTAGGGAAGCCTGAAATCCCTCAGGCATCTGACATGGTAAAGACATTGTCACGACTTCTTTACCAAGGTGTCAGTGAGTTTGATCCAGGCTAGGTCCTCTGTGATGTGGTCACTGAGTTATTCTGAAACTGTCCATCCTTTTTACCAGAATACTGTTAACACCAAAGGGTTGGTAGTGCCTCTGCTTTTTTATCCCAAAGGCTACAATCAACTCCTTTGTCTTGGTGACATTCATGAGTAGACTGTTGACTGTTGTCCTAATTCCAATGTGACAGCCTTTCCACTTCATCCATGTAGGCCTATTCACTGTTGTTAGATATTAGACCTACCACATCTGTGTTATCAGTAAACCTGACAATGATCCTAGAGTCATGTACAGCCATGCAGTCGTATGTTTAGAGGGAGTACAGCAGAGGACTGAGAACACATCCCTGTGATGCTCCTGTGTAGAGGGAGAGGAATGAATGAATGAATGCAAACCCAATAATGTCAATTTCATTCCAATAAAGCCTGCTTTACAGACTTGACATTTTGAAGCATTTTGCTCACTTTCTGCCCAGTTTATGACTGTTTTGTCTTGGTTTTTGTATTATTAATATGTAGCCTTTGTCAGAATGCCTCAAATCTCCCAGACTTACCACTGTTTATAAGATACTGTACCATATAACTTCTACCCACCTTCCCTTCTACAATTATAACCTCAGGCAACTAGGTGTAGTAAAAGACAAGCAGGAGTTAAGTTACATTTTAAACAATGTATTATTGATAATATTCATAAATAATAACAATATGCAAAGTACATTTGAATATTGGCTACCATACAACCTGATAAATGCTGATGTGTAGTTTCAGGCGGCAGACAGACCTGTTAGTTACTTAAAATGTCTCTAGTTAAGGCATCATTTGTGGTCAGCTTTCTTCAGAACAGACCACATGCCTGTCTCAATATGGATGCCGAGCTGTGCTCTTCATTGTGTTTTCCTTTTCAGTTCATGTTGTGTGAGATGGTCTTTCATCAGTTTGGTAAGAGAGAGAGAGAGTGAGGTAAAGCAAGCAAATTTATAGGTTTACTGTCCAACCCCCAGAGCCAATAGGGCGTCATGGTACTTAAAGGCTTTTGATACAAGCCAGTTCCAAACAACCATACTTCAGACCATTGGGGGAATAGAACACTTTCACTCCTGCCCTCCAAACCGTATGTTAAGGTAAAGCTTGGCCGACTGGGAGTCCTGCAGAGACATATCAGCCAAACTTGTTTGAGGCACTTTCCCCCAACCCTGTCGAAAAATTACAAAGAGACTCAGTCCTAAAAGGGAGGAAAGGGTTCTTAAGTCATCAAACCATTGCTATTATTATCAATAATGTAACACTAATATTACATTGCTTTGCTTAAGTTACAAATAAAGACATACAAAATATTTATCAACATGTATGCACAATTTCACATTACAACAATGACTACTACCACTTGTAGATTACACATTGTTAAAACAACATTCTTAGTCTTGCATAAACCTTTCATCTTTGAAGACGACTCTCTGTGTTCTTCCAGCTCCAGAGCTAAAGTGTTCTCAATCTCTGGATCCCATTTGACTGAACAATGAAAGCAAACTGACCAATCAGATTGCTCAGAGAGACCGAACACAAATACACACACGCTCCAGGAAAATAAGGTGTTATTACATAGTAGATAGATATTGCTTATTTATTATTGTATCAGTATCCATGTGAGAGTTGTAATACAGTATACATATCTGTGGAGTCAATATTATTATTTCATTATTTGCAGATGTAATTCATTTTCAGAAATCTGATTTGCTCTTGCTATTGTAAAAGATGTTTTCATGCTTTGAAATCACAGTGTTTGGTCATTTTCAGAGGGAAATCTGTGATAATTTATATTGCACCTCCATGAAACTGCAAGGAAATAATATTTTCTGTCAGCTAAAGCTCTCAGCATTTTTTAATTGGCTTACAGTGAAAGGATTGAAAACCAAGCTGCTCTCTCATTAGCTTGGGTCCATTTAGCTGAGCCAGCATTTCTATTACACAGGAATTGTTTTCACATAGGCTCTGTGGGCCCTGGAATACAGTAATTGTAAAAGATGGCCAGAATGTCAAATCTGCTCTGAGGTACATTTACTGTTGCCATATCAAAAACTCAAACTAATCACATTGTTTATGTTAGTTAAAGGCATGCCAGGTCTAGCAATCAGTGCTAACAACATTGAACTGCAGATTGCATACCTTAGATTGCATATTACCCCAGAGCTAAAATTCAGAAAATCACAAAATTTGTTTTAAAACGTGAATGACCCTTCCGTAACCCCATAAATTGCTTGTAGAAATGACATCAAGCTTCTCTGTGTAGCAGATTAACCAGCCATCCACTGCTGAAATGTGCTGTTGTATCACTGGCTTGAGCAGAGCTAGGGGGGCCAGCAGCACCAGATGCAAGGCAGAAACCAAACTTTGATGGCACATCTTATCCTCGTTAGTTCTGCATAATGTAAAATTAGTAAAATTAAAATCAAAAATGCCTTAAATGTTTGTGATGGACGGCTGGGGTGGGTTCACATTCCATCCAGGATATACCTTGTACCTTTACCTGGCAGGGTCTTCCAAGAGGCATCCTCACCTGACACGCTGGGTGACAATATTCCTGCACAAGTATACCCATTCATGTACCTTCAAGGAATACTAGGAGTTGCAGTCATGTCGGTCAGCCCTATAGGACTATATAGGGAGCCCGCAAGGCAGAGAGGAAAGATCAAATCAGGAGATCTGATAAACAAAGAGAGAAATGAATGAAAGTAGGTTAAGGAAGGAGAAAGAGGCAGGATGGTGAGGAGCTTGCGTCCTGAAGAATGGAGGCAGGTGGTCGGGAATATGCCACAGGGAAGTGAGTAGCAATGTGGCCCTGGAAAAGTGGCACACCATAGAGCAACACAGAAAGAAGAGGCCCTTTTGACACCAACAGATTGGCAGAAAGAAACTGGAGAAACGTTTGGTGAGAAGTCCTATAGATGCTGACAGACAGCAGTAGGAACCAAAACCCAGATGATTACACCTGTTGGTGGGCATCTCTTCTCATGCTGCAAGATTCTGATAGGATAAGTTGAGGGAAAGAGACATTGGGGCGGGTGTCTTGTTTTAGAACAGAGGTCACTAACAGGTGGTCCTGGTCTGGACCCAGAAGCTGTCTCATACGGACCCAGACTTACAGCCAAAACAGAAGGTTATGATTTAAAACCTGACGGGGCGCTTCTGTTTTAGCAGGCACAGCTTTTGTAGTCTTTACGGTAATGTTTTAGTGGATGAGGAAATGCATGGACCAATTGTATGCTCAGGTCTGGGGAAAGTAGCCTTGTACATCTTGACCATGTTAGGCTCCACACACAACTGCGAGGCAGCCTTCTCCACAATTAACATAATCAAAACTAAATATCGTTCCTTGCTCACCAATGAACACCTCCACATGTCTATGACAATGGCTATGACTCCATTCAAGGCCAGGTTTAAAATCCTGGCAGGACAAGCCACTCCGGTGAGCAGAAAAGTGGGGCGATGAATATAAGAGGGGAAGAAAGTGAGCATTTAAAACTGTTTAATTGTTAAGATGTGTTGAGATTTACTATCTGTAAAATTGGTTGAGACTGTTGTGTCAAGATGTGAAACAGAAAAGGGGAAATTCAAGCTTTTTCTTAATTTATTTTATTTTTCTGAAGTTAGGCACTTTATTTAAACATGCACAATTTTCACATTTTATTTATTTTGTCTTATTTTCAAATGCAGCCCTAATTTTATTTATTAAATTTAAGAACATTATATACTGTGACGGAACATTATACATATCTGCAGTCATACATACATGTTCAGTTCTGTGTTACGTGACAATAAATATTGTCAAAACGTTTTTGAATTGTACTGAACTCATTTGATGTCAAAGTCCGGAATTGATTTTGTGTAGATGCTGATACAACTACTAGGTTACTTAAATATATATGATACTAAATAGTATATAACATGATCTTCCGGACCATTGCTTCAAGAAATTTTCTCTAATTGGACCTCTTTAGATTTCAGTTGAATACCCCTGTTTTAGAAGAAGAAACCTGCCTGGGATTTTAACCCCATTTTTAATGGATTATTTATAGAACATTTTAACTTCCACTTGGCACCTTGCTTTTAATGGATTATTTATTTATTGACTAATTTGATGCACTGCACTGTTAGCACTCTTGTTTGGTTTTAAATAAAAGCACTTCAATCACTTTGTAATTTTCAACAACTCCTTGCTGACTGTGTTTGTCCTCATTCTCAGGTATGATATCAGCAGTAGCAGACTCAGGTAGCTCCAGGAAGCAACTAGGGAGTGTGGATTTAACCAGGGCCACCGCAGAGACCAGACTTGAACCTACTCAAACAACTCTGCGGATATGTGAATATAGCTATTGTGACAGATAGGGGGTGCTATTGCTCCCTTGAACCCTTGTCCAAGACGCCAGACACCAGGTAAAAGTCCAAATGTTGACTTTATTCCAACTGCGCAGTGCACAAAGCACCCTCTTCTCCACAATACTCATTCAACTATAATCAATACTCAATCCACCACTGCCAGACGCGTTGCCACCTTTTCACCCAGCTCAGCTCGTCGTCTAGAGTTCCCAGAGTCCTTTTATATTCCCTGACCCAGAAGTGTGATTCCTTATCACTTCCGGGTCAGGAAAAAAGTCTTCTTCACCCTGTAAACACGTCACTTCCGCTGTCACTTTGCCAATGACGCACTTCCGGGTTATAGGGCACATGTGACTCTCTGGGCCTCCCTGCAGCGTCCTCTTTTGGCCCCTGGGGTATCCAGCAGGTTTGTAGGGGTAAACTCCATAATCCATGATTCCCTGCTGGTATCCGGGGCAGCTCCATGCTGCAGGGAGAGCTCCATCTGGCAGCCTGGGGGTATTTGCCAGGATGACAAGCCGGCCATAGACCACACTATCCGCTGATGGTCTCCATCCAGCCTGACAGAACTTGAGAGCATCTGCAGAGAAGAATGGCAGAAAATCTCCAAATCCATGTGTGTGAAACTTGTCACGTCAAATCTAATAAGGCTCTGGGTTGGCATCGCTGGCAAAGGGGCTTCAACTAAATACTGAGTAAAGGGGCTGAATACCTGTGTCAATAAGATATTTCACTCTTTAAATGTTTAATAAATTTATAAAAAAAAATTCCAAAATCCTGTTTTGCTTTATTATTATGGGATAATGAGTGTTGCTTAATGACAAAAAAAATGTTAATTTAAATGATTTTAGCGCAAGGCTGCAACATAACAAAATGTGGAAAACAGTGAAGGGGTCTAAATACTTTCTGAAAGGGCTTTATTACTGCTATTAATCTTGTACAGCTCTTTGTAAGAAAATGTCCAATATACGAGTAAAACAAATGTGTTGTATTAGTGCTTCAGATACTAACAACTCATGAGTGACTACTAGACGCACCCTAACAGGCTTTTAAAGAGGCTGTCCTGTAAATGTATCTGATGCCTGTTTCTTTGTTGTAAAGCCTTTAAATTTTGCTTTTTCCTGTTTTATAATCATAAATGTTCTACTACTGCAGTGGGCTGGCGCCCTTCCCAGGGATTTGTTCCTGCCTTGCACCCTGTGTTGGCTGGGATTGGCTCCAGCAGACCCTTATGACCCTGTAGTTAGGATATAGCGGGTTGGGTAATGGATGAATGGAATGTTCAACTACTGGCAGTAAGAATTAAATAAATCTTAAGCCCACTTGCACTCAGTAAACCTATAAGAGCCAATTTTAGAAAGTTAATGCTTTAAGGTAAACTCATTTAAGTGTTTATTTAATTTGAATAGAATATCATTTTCTTTCGTAGCTACAGATTATGTTATAGCCTTTCACTCTCTGTAAGTTAATATGAAATGAACTTTTTTATCTGTATCACTAATACAGTGTGTTAATGAAGTCAGTGTATGTTTGGAATAGTCCCATTGCTAGCATTGACTCAAAGATCCATTTACAGTTTGTCAATGGGATAGACATACAGTTTTCTGACCGTTTAGAAATGGTTGAACTGTATGAGTAAACTTAAAGAATGACACAAGATACATAAGCTTTAAACAGAACTTTTCTTTTCTTTGCTATATCAATTTTTTCTCTATTCTTGTGTAAACTGTTTTACTTTGAATTTTTACTAAAGCTTTTAAAATTAAGGTGCAGTACTTTGTCAACGTGTTAATCCCATGAAGGAAACAAAAGCTGCAGAATTTTGGGTAAACACAGCTACAAAACTGATATTTACGTTCCTTGCTCTTGTATTTTCTTTCACTGTAGTTCTACATGCTGTTTTGTTAAGCATTTTAATTTTATGGAGTGAAGTAATATAAGAGGGCGGCATGGTGGCGCAGTGGTAGCGCTGCTGCCTTGCAGTTAGGATACCTGGGTTCGCTTCCCGGGTCCTCCCTGCGTGGAGTTTGCATGTTCTCCCCGTGTCTCTCCTCCGGGCGCTCCGGTTTCCTCCCACAATCCAAAGACATGCAGGTTAGGTGGATTGGCGATTCTAAATTGGCCCTAGTGTGTGTTTGTGTGTGTCCTGCGGTGGGTTGGCACCCTGCCCTGGATTGGTTCCTGCCTTGTGCCCTGTGTTGGCTGGGATTGGCTCCAGCAGACCCCCGTGACCCTGTATTTGGATTCAGCGGGTTAGAAAATGGATGGATGGATGGAAGTAATATAAGGTAGTACAAATTGGATGATTTATAATTTCTATATTGCAAAGCAGAGACAATCATCAACTATCAAATGTAGTTTGACACTAAAAAATTCTCACGTGGCTGGCACAGTAGAAGAGAAAATTCACTTTAGAAAAATAGAGGGAAGAAAATACCATAAGTTATCACTTTTTGTGCAACAGAGTGTGGTAAAAATGAAACATAAATCAACACGTTAACTCCAGTACAATCTTCAACGTCAAAAGCAAATTAGGATATAATACCGTACGTTGTCATGCATGTGCCTCCTTACAGGCTCATTCGAGGTATGTGATAACCCACTGTGAAGAGAGGGGGTGCTGCCACTCACACTGTCTTCTCTCTCTTTCCCCACATTGCAGAGAAGCTGCCCCATAAAGGCATTTAGCCCCGCCCCTTCTGGTCCCTCCCATTATAAGATCCCGGCGTAACGGAAGAAGGCGTCTCTTTTGGGCCAGAGAAACTAGCTAGATGAAGCTTCACTAAAGACCTGACAAAGCAACACCTAGTGTAATTACAATTCAACATTGAAGTGGCACGCGCCTACGAGAGCTGTTTTTGTTCTTCTTTAATTTTGTCTTTCTTCTTCGGAAGAATAAAATGGACAACCCGGTTGATGCCCCAAAATGTTTCCCACTGTCTCGAGCTGTCATTCCTGCACCCATCCACAACGTTTAAAGTGACAATCAGTGGACTACACTCTTAAAAATAAAGGCATCAGAGTGGTCCTTTAGAGTAATGCCAAAAGGGAACTGTTTGTTTGGTTCCCAAAAGACCCGTCCACATACAGATTCCAGAAAGAATCTTCATTTATTTGGATCTGTAACAGGCTCCACACAGTAAATAACCATAAATAGATGGTATCAGATTTGGGAAACACCAGTAAGTCATGATTTGAAAATTACTCTTGCTTACAATAAAAAAAGGCTAAGTCTAGGTCCAGGTTTTGTTAATGGTCCTGCGAGGTAGCCTACCATACATTATAAAAATTTCAAATAAGAAAGTTTTTCAAGGCAGAAAGAACAAACTTCATATATAGAGAACCCTTCCCAGAATGAAATGGTGCTTTGTCAAGCAATGACTCTACTGTGTGGTTCATAAAGAACCACATAGAGTCATTGAAGAATCAATATTTTTAAGAGCATACCTGAAGATGTATACTTTGGTTTGTTTGTGAACTGTACAGATTAGTTTAATGGGTTGAATGTGAAGATGACCACATTTTCACTTAGTCATTATGGGTTATTAAGTGTGAATTGATGGGCAGAAATGTCAAATGTATCCACTTAGAATGAAACGTGCAACACAATAAAAAGTGCAAAAAGTGAAGGGGTCTGAAGATTTTTTTGAAAGCACTGTAGGTGTGTTATTTTGAGAGCATTTTTCGTGTTCCACGTCCTCACTGCATGGAGTTTGCATGCTCTTCCTAGATTGTGAAAAGGATTTCAATTTATGTGAAGGATTTAGGAGTTATAGTCATATGAAAAAGTTTGGGAACCCCTTTTAATTCTTTGGATTTTTGTTTATCATTGGCTGAGCTTTCAAAGTAGCAACTTCCTTTTAATATCTGACATGCCTTATGGAAACAGTAGTATTTCAGCAGTGACATGAAGTTTATTGGATTAACAGAAAATATGCAATATGCATCATAACAAAATCAGACAGGTGCATAAATGTTGGCACCACAACAGAGATATGACATCAATACTTAGTTGAGCCTCCTTTTGCCTCTAGACGCTGTCCTCCTCTAGCCTTTGATGAGTGTCTAGATTCTGGATGAAGGTATTTCTGACCATTCTTCCATACAAAATCTCTCCAGTTCAGTTCAATTTGATGGCTGCTAAGCATGGACAGCCTGCTTTAAATCACCCCATAGATTTTCAATGATATTCAAGTCAGGGGACTGTGGCGGCCATTCCAGAACATTGTACGTCTCTCTCTGCATAAATACCTTTGTAGACTTCAAGCTGCGTTTTGGGTCATTGTCTTGTTGGAATATCCAACCCCTGCGTAACTTCAACTTTGTGACTGATTCTTGAACATTATCCTGAAGAATTTGTTGACATTGGGCTGAATTCATCCGACCCTCGACTTTATCAAGGGCCCCAGTCCCTGAACTAGCCACACAGCCTGATGGAACCTACACCAAATTTGACAGTTGGTAGCAGATGTTTTTCTTGGAATGCGGTGTTCTTCTTCCGCCATGCAAAGCACTTTTTGTTCTGACCAAATAACTCAATTTTTGTCTCATCAGTCCAAAGCACTTTGTTCTAAAATGAATCTGGCTTGTCTAAATGAGTGTTTGCATACAACAAGCGACTCTGTTTGTGGCATGAGTGCAGAAAGGGCTTCTTTCTCATCACCCTGCCATAAAGATTTTCTTTGTGCAAATTGCGCTGAATTGTACAACGATGTACAGATACACCATCTGCAGCAAGATGTTCTTGCAGGTCTTTGGAGGTGATCTGTGGGTTGTCTGTAACCATTCTCACAATCCTGCGCATATGCCGCTCCTGTATTTTTTATTTTTTTTGGCCTGCCAGACCTGCTGGGTTTAACAGCAACTGTGCCTGTGGCCTTCCATTTCCTGATTCCATTCCTTACAGTTGAAACTGACAGTTTAAACCTCAGAGAGAGCTTTTTGTAGCCTTCCCCTAAACCAGGAGACTGAACAATCTTTGTTTTCAGATCTTTGGAGAGTTGCTTTGAGGATCCCATGCTGTCTGTCACTCTTCAGAGGAGAGTCAAAGGGAAGCACAACTTGCAATTGACCACCTTAAATACATTTTACCACTCATGATTGGACACAGCGGTCTATGAAGTTCAAGGCTTAACGAGCTAATCCAACCAATTTGGTGTTGCAAGTAATCAGTATTGAGCAGTGACATGCATTCAAATCAGCAAAATCACAAGGGGAAACACATTTGGGCATAGCCAGTTTTTCACATTTGATTTATTTTCATACAACTAAATACTGCTTCACTAAAAATTTAAAAACTAAAAACACCCCAGTACTCAGATGTTCCTAGGAAACGAAAGACATACCACTATTATCTGTTTTGTTGAAAGTAGAGTCAATTATTATGCAGACTGAGAGGGGTTCCCAAACTTTTTCATATGACTGTAAGTGGACTCACCGCTATCAACTGCCAGACAGTGTTTAGATGGCTAACAGCACCTTAATGTGTGGAGTTACAAGTCCAAGGAGGTTCTGCTCAAGCTTTATAACACAGTGGTGAGGCCTCTTCTGGAGTACTGGGTGTAGTTTGGGTCTCCAGGCTACAAAAAGGACATAGCAGCACTAGAAAAGGTCCAGAGAAGAGCGACTCGGCAGATTCCAGGTCTTCAGGAGATGAATTATTAGGAAAGATTAAAAGAGCTGATTCATAGGAGACATGATTGAAGTATATACAATTATAAAATGAATGATTCCAGAGGATCGAGACTGTTACTTTCAAATGAGTTCATAAAGAACACAGAGACACAGTTGGAAACTTGTTGAGGGTAATTTTTTGTAAAAACATTAGGATGTTTTTCCTTTACACAAAGAATTATAGAACTTGGAATTAGTCACTGAGTAGTGTGGTAGAGAGTAGGACTTAAGAAACTTTCTTGACTAGAGTTAAAGATATTTTAGAAGAATTAAGTGAATAGGACTGGTGTGCATTGTTGGGCTGAATGGCCTGTTCTCATCTAGATTGTTCTAATGTTCAAATATCTACATGCGTTTCCTTTGGGTTCTCCGGCTTTATCCCACTGTCCAAAGACATGCAGGTTAGGTGGATTAGCTTTAGTGTGTGTTTGGTGTGGTCTGTGTGTGTGTTCATCCTGCAGCGGACTGGCACCCTGTTCAAGGTTTGTTCCTGCCTTGTGCCCTATGATACACCACACTTATGACAATACAACTACTACTATCAAGAAAACCAATCTATTTTGCCTGAAGAAATCTTGATAAGTTTTTGGTTCAATGTACTTTTGGCTTTGTGATTACTTGACTTTCTGATTGGAGCCATGACATTGTCAGTAGAGATTTGAATGAACCAGACTTTATACAATGAGGAAATGCCCTTAACAAAGGTTAACACAAAATATGAAAGAGTTCAGGTGAAAGAAACTCAATAAATTGCACAAATGTATCTTTTCAGAGTGAAACTCCTGGAAGACAGGGCCTCAGCTGTGCCTATAGACTTCTCACTGATTGATAACAGGCATTAGCTGGGCAATCTGATAAATGTATTTTGATGATGTTTAGGGTTTCAATTTCAGACTTGTGCTCTCTTCTCATTCAGCGCTGACGCCACCAATATAAAGACAGACTGGAGAGTGCGTCCCACTTTAATGATAGTTCAAGGGCTGATGTCCCTGCTGTCCTACTCTGTAAGACAGCATTTAGAGTGGTGTACTAGCGCATTTCACACCAGATAACTACGTGCAGTTAGGCCTGATATTTAGATAAGCTCCTAATGCTTGCTGAATGCTTAATTTGAGGCTTTGCTTCTCATGATGGTTTGAATATTTTTGGCGCCAATGCTATTTTGAGATACTTGATATGTATTTTGACTTTGATTTTCTAGCCATTTTTTGTATGTGGGTTTTCATAATTGGTACATTAATGTGCCAGCTTCCCATATTACCATGTATTCTCTAGGGCTGTCAGATTAAGCTCCACTATTCGAATATAATTTAAATTTATTTAAAAAAATACCTTATTCGATGGCAAAAGCTGACATTCGATTGTAAAAGAACAGTTTTTTTTGTTTCGCCCGCACTTATTCTGGCATCGAATCACTCCATGTGCACAATGCAAAGCTGTTGTATTTTACAAATTTGTTTTTGCACTTTACTTCCACAATCAGCCTTTCGTAGTTTTGAATGGTTAACTTTCTATCTTCCTTAGTAAAACTTACAGCCATGCCTCATCATCTTTTTCTCCTCTCCCACTGTTCTACACTTTGATCTACAAGTGTACTCTAAGCAGTTTTTCTAAATGCTCTGAAAGTATCATTTTGCATCTGTCCCATTCTCTCTTAAGCCTGATATCCCTGACTGTTTAATCCGAAGACCTTTTCATTAAAGTGAACGGAAAATAACTGTCATAATTCAGATTTTTCTTTTATCGCAAAGATTTATAATACTCACTTCAAAGAGCCTCGTCAACATCAGCCAACACATTGTGTCCCTGTGATAAGAGGTCTAAGGTGAGATACAATTTTAATAAATAATTGGGAGTCCAAGAGCATGCAGGCTCCAGGCAGATGCAGGGTTGCAGGGCACACGGGTTGATTGGGGTTGTTGGCTGATCTCGCTTTAACTTGCACATGTGAGCGGGTCAGCCAGGTGCTTCATTCCCACTTCGGAGCAGGGAGGGGAAACACCTGCACCCACTTGGCTTTATAAAGGGAGCTGGCATGACAGAGAGGGAGGAGAATAAAAAAGGAAGAAAAAGAGAGGTGGTGGTTAAAGGACAGGTCAGGAGGATGGACACGGCAGGATCTGGAGATGCCAGCATGTGGTGGAAAGGAGGCTGATAGCTGGGTAGAGAGCCCTGAGGCTTAAAAGGGACCAAAGAGGATCGCTCCAATTCCGTATGTTGAGGTAGCTAGAGTGATCCATTGTTTGGGGGCTCTTGCATAAGGCTGCAGAGTGGCAGCAGGAATCATAGGCAGGGTGGTAAGCAGAGGAGATGTCAGTTTTTAAAAAGATACACCTGGGATGGAGTTTTTTTAACAGTTTCCTATGATATGTTTTAATCTAATTTTAATGGAATGATTTATTTGGACATTGTACACTCCACCAGACACCTTATTTTTAGGCATAATTTATTTTTTGAAAATCTGAAGCACTACACTTTTGAATGCTTTGTGTGATTGTCATTTTAAATAAAAGCACCCAATACTTTGCACCAACCCTTTGCCAACTGTGTGTGTCCTCATTTGCCCGGCTCAATCTTGTTTATGCGATGGACAGTTCCAGCTTCAAGGGGCTCCTGAAAGTAACCAGGGATCATGGAGATGACTCAGACGTTCACAGTCCTCCAATTAGTCTATTTCTTATGTAGCTACACATTTTGACACATAATGCCTGAAACATTAAGGTGTAAACAAAAATATTCAGGCCATTTATTAGAACATTTCTGTTGTTTGTAAAAGTGAAAACAAATAAAGCAGATTGTATGGACCCTGATTTTATAATGTAATGATCTCTATTTTCTGAATGAATGCTCAGATTCTGACTTGCTTATAATTCGGAATGACACAATATTAATGGTACCCGTCTTTGCCTGTTGGACACCTCCTGTCTTCTTCTTACCTGCTATTCATTTGCTATTCACACCTTGTCACGGTCTTACTCACTGACCCATAAATCCCTCGATACTTGTCAGTACAGCAAGCCATAAAAGCCAATATGAAAAGGACCTTAAATCCTTATAAGCCATATATGCTTGTACCAAGCTATGCTACATTATTATTAATATTTTTTTTTACTTGCGGTTCTTTTTCTGACACTCAGCTGGTGTCCTGAGCTACAAATGTATTGTGATGTGTCCTGCTACTATAATGACAGTTGTAAGGAATGGGAAGAAGGGAGGGGGCGGAGCCCAGGGAAAGCACTTCCATGCCAAACAAGCTGAGCGGTTTACAACTTATGCACCTCTCCATCAACTACTGCCTCAAGTGGAGGAGTTTAAGTACCTCAGAGACTTGTTCACAATGGAAAGAAAAAAGGATAATGAGATCAACAGATGGATAGAGGCGGCAAGTGCAGTTATGCAGTCTCTATACCAGTCTACAGTGGTCAAGAAGGAGCCGGGCCAGAAGACAAAGGTCTTGATTGACCAGTTGATCTACAACCCTACCCTAACTTGTGGTCAATACCTTTGGGTAATGACCGAAAGAAAGAGTTACAAGTGGCCAAACTGAGCTCTTTCTGCAGAGTGGCTGGACACTCCCTTAGAGATACAATGAAAAGCACAGAAATCCAGGAGAGGTCCAGAGTAGAACTATTAAATTTCTGGATTGAGAGGAGCCAATTCAGGTGGTTCAGCCATCTGACATGAATGCCTCCTGCGCACCTTCCTGTGGAGATTTTACGGGCACAACGAGCTGAAAGAAAATTCCAGAAAAGACCCACAACTTGCTGGGAGGATTATAGCTCCCAGATGGGCTGGGAACGCCTTGGGATCCCACAGTATGATTTGGCAAATGAGCCTGGAGAAAAGGACATACGGGCCTCACTGCTAAGACTGTTGCCCTCGGGACCCTGTCTCAGATAAGCAGTGGATCGTTGAAAGGATGAATGCACCTAGTCATCAGTACTGTACTGAACAGAAGACGGTGGCACAGATAAGAACATAAGAAATCTGACAAATGAGAGGCGACAATTCAGTCTAAAAAGCCTGTTTGTTTAAAGTTGTACTTGAAAGTTTGTGAATCCTTTAGAATTTTCTATATTTCTGCATAAATATGACCCAGAAACATCATTAGATTTTTAATCAATTCCTAAAAGTAGATAAAGAGAAACCAGTTAAACAAATGAGACAAAAATATTATACTTGGTCATTTATTTATTGAGGAAAATGATCGAATATTACATATTTGTGAGTGGCAAAAGTATGTGAACCTCTAGGATTAGCAGTTAGTTTGAAGGTGAAATTCATGTCAGGTGTTTTTAATCAATGGGATGCCAATCACGTGTGAGTGGGCACCCTGTGTTATTTAAAGAACAGGGATCTATCAAATTCTGTTCTTCACAACACGTTTATGGAAGTGTATCATGGCATGAACAAAGGAGATTTCTGAGGACCTCGAGAAAAGAGTTGTTGATGCTCATCAGGCTGGAAAAGGTTACAAGAACATCTCTAAAGAGTTTGGACTCCACCAATCCACAGTCAGACAGATTGTGTACAAATGGAGGAAATTCAAGACCATTGTTACACTCCCCAGGAGTGGTCGACCAACAAAGATCAATGTTTTGAAGGCCTCTCTCACATTGGCTAATGTCCATGTTCATGAGTCCACCATCCGGAGAACACTGAACAACAATGGTGTGCCTGGCTGTGTTGCAAGGAGAAAGCCACTGCTCTCCAAAAAAAACATTGCTGCTCCTCTGCAGTTTGCTAAAGATCACATGGACAAACCAGAAGGCTATAGGAAGAATGTTTTGTGGATGGATGAGACCAAATAGAACTTTTTGGTTTAACTGAAAAGCGTTACATTTGGAGAAAGGAAAACACTGCATTCCAGCATAAGAATCTGTGAAACATGGTGGTGGTAGTATCATGGTTTGGGCCTGTTTTGCTGCATCTGGGCCAGGACGGCTTGCCTTCATTGACGGAACAATGAATTCTGAATTATATCAGAGAATTCTAAAGGAAAATGTCAGGACATCTGTCCATGAACTAAATCTCAAGAGAAAGTGGGTCATGCAGCAAGACAACGACCCTAAGCACACAAGTCGTTCTACCAAAGAATGGTTAAAGAAGAATAAAGTTAATGTTTTGTAATGGCCAAGTCAAAGTCCTGACCTTAATCAAATCAAAATATTGTGGAAGGACCTGAAGAGAGCAGTTCATGTGAGGAAACCCACCAACATCCCAGAGTTGAAGCTGTTCTCTACAGAGTAATGGGTTAAAATTCCTCCAAGCTGGTGTGCAGGGATGATCAAAAGTTACCGGAAACGTTTAGTTGCAGTTATTGATACAAAGGGGGGTCACACCAGATACTGAAAGCAAAGGTTCACATACTTTTGCCACTCACAAATATGTAATATTCAATCATTTTCCTTAATAAATAAATGACCAAGTATAATATTTTTGCCTCATTTGTTTAACTGGTTTCTCTTGATCTACGTTTAGGACTTGAGTGAAAATCTGATGATGTTTTAGGTCATATTTATGCAGAAATATAGAAAATTCTAAAGGGTTCACAAACTTTCAAGCACAACTGTAACTAATAGCTAAGCTATCCAAATATCTCATCCCGATTCTTCGTAAAGGTTGTCAATGGTTATGCGTCAACTCCATTTCTGGGTAGTTTCTTTCAGAGTCCCAAAACTCTTTGCATAAAGAAGTGCTTCCTGGCTTCAGTCCTAAATGCACTTCCTTTTAATTTCCACTGACATCCTCAAGTACAAGATTCACCCTAAAGCTGAGAGAATTGTGCTGGATCTATTTTGTCAGTGCCTTTAAAGATTTTAAATACCTGGATTAGGTCCCCATGCAGTCTCTTCTACTCGAAACTGAGCAGGTTTGGTTTTCTGAGTCTGTTGCAGTAGGACATGTCCTTAAGTTCTGGGATCCACCTGGATGCTTTCCTCTGCACAGATTCAAGTGCTGCTATATCTTTCTTGTACTGTGGTGACCAGAACTGCTTTTCATTAATAGGATTCAGCTGCTGGTGATTTTCAGGGGTCTTATATTTAAATAATAGTTGCCTGAGTACCACTAGGATCTAAGTTTTTTTTATCTTGTTGGTGTTTTTTCTTGTATCCATAGCAATTTCCAGTACCATAATAATAAAACATAAAAAAGCACATACAAACATTTATGTAATGCCCAGAATTATTAACCTAAGTGCAAATATATTTTAATATTTACTTATTTTCAAGTTCACAGTTCATCTGAAAAGGCAATTGAGATGGGTAAGGTCTGCTTGGGTATACGATGACAGCAGCATACCTTCAATTCAATTTAAAAATCCTTTCTAAAAAATATCGTAACAAGTAACAAGCCAGAGGCAAAATCTTAACATTATTAATTATTAACATTCATTAAAATAAAGAAAGATTATTAAAAAAAGAGAGAGGGCTTCTGTAAGAAGACTACCACATGGCTCAGTGACCAAATACAAATACGTTTAAAACAGAAAAAGAGTCAACTTAGTGTTACATATGGCATAACTGTTATATTCAGTTTTTTAAGTAGTTATACAGGTCTGTAGTGAATCAATTTTATGCATCCTTGTTAAGCACATTGCTCTTCAAGCGAACAGGAATAAAATATACAAAACAAAAAACTCAGCCTCTGATCAATGAGGCACATTTCAGGTTTATTTATTTATTTTTTTTGTCCTCCGAAAATCTAATTTACAGGACAGGTTAAGTTTAGGTTTAGTTTTCCTTGTTAATTCTCTTATTAACTTAAATTTACGCAGTTCAGCTATTCTAAAAATATACTGACTACAAAACAGTTCAAAAAAGATGATAAGGATCAGGAGGAAGAATGGAGTCAAAGCTGTAAGTCAAAAGAGTGAATTGTCAGAGCCAAACTGAAAACTGAAAATCAATGCCAAAAGGCAAATGTTGGGTCAATTGTTGAACATAAATTCACTCTGTTTAGCCCAGTCTCGGATATTGAATGACTATCTGGGGAAACTTTATACCGCTGCACCTGCTTACGTCATATGTGGCAATATCGTGGTGTTCCTGACGATGGCGACGGCAATGTGACCTCAACAAAATCACAATCACCAAAACAAAAGATGGTAAAAAAATAATGAACTTCAAAATAAAAGATCTAATTAAATATCTGATTATTAAACTAGATTCCTTGGCTGGCAAAACCCCCAAAATGACAATAAAATTTGGTTTCCAACTTTAAGGATTTTTAAAGGAACGCCAATCATAACAAAACAGTTTTTGTTTTTCATCTGCCAAATAAGTCCAAATCCTGCCTGCTAGAATTTGTGTGTGTGTGGGTTTAGGCAAATGAGAACAGACATCAAGATCCTTTCATCACCAATCACTGGATATCTAGCTACCCAGATGTTTGATCAAAGATCAGCATTTCTTCAGCCCACCTCATCATATCTAATCTTTTCAAAACAGTTTTCTTTGTGAGAGTCATGGTGGCAGTAGGCTAAGCAGGAGAGCTCAGATTTCATTATCCCCAACTACAGATTCCAGCTTTTCTTGGGAAATTTTCAAGCCAGCTGAGAGATACATTCCATGGATGAGGTCTCCAGGACTATAAATAAATCCAAATCATATTATGTGATATCATCTACTGTTAAATTCTGCTACGTACTTGTAAAATTATTATTTTTATACTGTATCGAGGATTTCTTCTGTTATGTGTATCGTATTGTATTGGCCCCCTTCTTTTTGACACCCACTGCATGTCCAACCTACCTGGAAAGGGGTCTCTGTTTGAACTGCCTTTCCTGAGGTTTCTTCCATTTTTTCCTTACAAGTTTTTTTTGGGGGGGAGGGAGTTTTTCCTTGTCTTCTTAGAAAGTTAAGGCTGGGGGGCTGTCAAGAGCCAGGGTCTGTTAAAGCGCATTGCGGCACCTCTTGTGTGATTTTTGGGCTGTACAAAAATAAATTGTATTGTATTGTATCGTATCGCAATGTCGAGGGTCTGCTGCAGGGTCTCCTGCTCAGTGGGATAAACCCAGAGCAGCACTGCAGAGGACATTTTTTTGACAAGCCCAAACCTCCTCATTTGTCTCCTGTCAGTTCTTTAGGAGCAGTGACTCTGCTTTGTGGATCTCTCAAGCTGCAGAGCTTTCCAACCTTAGAGTGTCAGCCCAGTGGCCCTGTGAAGAAACCCAACTTCTTTCGGTAATTAGCTACAGCTCAAAGCCATAGGTGAGTACAGAGATGTAGATCAATTGATAAACCAAGAAATTTGTCTTTAAACTCATCTTCTGCTTCACCACCATTTACTGATAAAGTTCCTTCAGAACAGCGACCCGTATTTCAGTCTGCTTGTTGATCTTGTTCACAAGTGATGGAGAAAGGGAACACAAGATCCCAAAATACCTGAAATACCAAGAGTATTTCTTCATTTCTTCTTCATTTCTTTATATCAAAGCCAAATGACCCATTAATTTACAAAGACAAGAGCTCAACACATATCAAATTTTATAAAGAGGATTCCCAAAAACCAAAAGAAACAGAAACAGGCTATGCCAACCTGATGAAGATAACGAAATAAACAGAGCTGCACTGCAAAAAATGAAATCTAAGCAAGCGAAAAGTACTTATATCATGATGTTAAATCTTTTTTTTTTCTTATTGTAAGAATTATTGACTTGTCAAAAAACTTGTATTTACAGTTATTTAGTATGTTCTGAGAAATCTTGTCCAATAAATTTTGCTTACCCCATTGGCAGATTTTTTTGCTAAATAAAAGCAAAACAACTCTCATTTAAAGTTTTTTTTTTGTCTAGTGTTTGCATATGCATTTTTTGCAGTGTGGACTAAGAGAGAAAACACAGAGAGGTCAAGGATAAAGAAAAAATGGTGTGAAATGAATTTTAACAGAGAGAATAGATGAGAGAGTTGAATATGAAGGAGAAATGGCAAGAGACAAAGGAAGAGGTTCAAAACATCTGGAGAAAAGGTGTTGGGAAAATGTAAGGAGCAGTAATGCTGAACCGGTACTGAAAAATGTATGTTAAGAATTATGACACCTCGTTAGACATTTTTTGTTGCTTCAGATAAGGATAAGTTTAGTTTAACTGAATTAGCACACAATTTACAAAGTTATCTTTGATCTTTGACACTAGTACATCTTTTAAAACACACATTAGAAAACTTTATAAACCCTTTTTCCATTTTAAATTAGGACATTTGTAAATATGCACTCTAATAAGAAATTAATTCAGTGTTATTTCAAGTAGGATTGTGTATTGCAATGCATTATTCAAAGGCTGATCAGATCATTCTTATACAGCTTTCAGTTATTTCAAAGTACAACCAATTAATTCCAGTTCTCAAGTCCTTGCCCTGTGCCCTGCGGCACAGTGGCACAGTAGGTAGCGCTGCTGCATCACGGTTAGGAGACCCGGGTTTGCTTCCTGGGTCCTCCCTGCGTGGAGTTTGCATGTTCTCCCCATGTCTGCGTGGGTTTCCTCCCACAGTCCAATGACATGCAGGTTAGGTGTATTGGCGATCCTAAATTGTCCCTAGTGTGTGCTTGGTGTGTGCGTGTCCTGCGGTTGGCTGGCACCCTGCCTGGGGTTTGTTTCCTGCCTTGCACCCTGTGTTGGCTGGGATTGGCTCCTGTAGTTAGGATATAGTGTGTTGGATAATGGATGGATGGCCTCCAGTTAAGTTTAGGGCTGATTTCAAAATCCTCCTTTTTACATGTTCAGTTTGTATGGCCAGAGCCCTGCCTACTTAACTGAACTTATCATTGTTTGCAAACCAGAGCACACATTGATATTTTAAAATGTCAGATTACTACAAATTAACAAAATAACAGTGGGAGTCAAGCTTTTAGCTACAGGAACCCAAAGCTGTGGAATGATCTGCCTTTTTATGTAAGAGATGTCCACTTAGTCTCAGATTTTAAATGCCGGCTGAACACTCATTAATTTAGTCTGGCATACCCTGACTAGAGCTGCTGATTAGCGAGCATACTGAATCTCTTTTTGTTAGTTATTTTATACAAATATACGTAGTACAATGATTATGAACTGTTACTCCAGGCTTGAGTGCCTAAGAAGACAAGAAAAAAAGGGGAAAAAGAGGAAAATATGGAAGAAATCTTGGGAAAGGCAATTTGGATAGAGATCCCCCAGGTAAATTGGGTATGCAATGGGTTTCAAAAAATGGGGTAAATGCAACACACACACAAAAAAAAAAAAAACACAAGTATTCCTCTTCACCAAACTAAATGGCCACCTCAGAAGTAGAACACAACAGCACAAGCTGCTTTGTTCTTGCCCAGCGCTCCTCACTAAATGCAGGCGCAGAATCACTGCCAACAACTCTCAAGGCAAAAATGCAAAAATAGATGATACCACTCACTAAATTCAGAACTATCACATATGAGGATACAGATTTGTTCAAAAACATCAAAAACAAAGTAGAAACTAATTAACATACATTCAAAACATTATCTGTCTATAAGCTAACCACGGCCAGAATGTAGAAAAGGAGTAAGACTAGCCAGACACTGTCAGAATCCTGAAGACCTCAGCCAACAAGCCGCGTTCCCCCTACTCGCCATTCTACAGGTGAGTCAGTGCTGCACCAGCCAATCTGATGAATGGACCCTTCTACCCGATGATTCCAGTGCTCCTTTACCTGAGATTACTTTTTATTATGTAGGAAACAACTTTGCAGTAGAGAAGTGGCACCAAGTGCTACATGACGATACTGAAAAGAGAAACAGAGGAGTGGGGCATTAGTAACCGTTTCTAAATATCATATTACTTATGTTTGAATACTAATGACTAACAACAGAAGGTAGGCTAAACTGAAGTAGTTCTGTAACTCTCCTCTGTTCTCTTTATTTTCTCAGTGTTCAGCTGTGGTGCCACTGATCTACTGCCAAGCTGTTCTCCTGCCCATGAAAAAGTAGTCTGAGATACTGGAAGCCTTGGATTCATCAGATGGAAAGATTTGGTCATCAGATTGGGCTGTACTGTAGAATGCCTAAGAGATGGTTGGCTGCTACATCTCCTGGACTCTGACTGTATCTGACTTTCTTTGTAACAGATCGAGGACCCCCACAGAGGTTTATGTCCTTCAGGGATGCTGCTGTCTGGAGCTTTTGTTTTCTTCTCGTCTGATGTCAATCAAAAATGTTAATAGACAAGTCGCTGAGCTCCATTTATGTTAATCAGTTCCTATGTGTTTAAACTAATTAATATTTTATCTGCTCTAATTCTTTATAAGTAATTTGTAAAATGTATAGTTGCATTTTTACTGAGAATTTGTCAACAGCACGCTGTGCTTGCACTCAGTACAGAGCTATGCAAAAATAAACTAAATCAAATCTGTTATGCATATTTGGAAAGGTTAACAATCAAGGAATATATCCATATATGTGTTTGAGATGAAAAAATAAACATTTTTCTTCTCTGATTTTCAGTGTATTACAGTGCTTTAGCATGTGTCACAGACGGCTGGGGTTCTTACCCAGCCGGGACGCCTAAAAAGGAACGGAAGGTGGCATAAAAAGCTTCCAGGTCAAGAGGGGGCAACCGCCCTGGACAAAAAGAGGACCACGGGAAAGGGACAAAGAGGTTCTGGCCTGTTGTGACCCGTGGCTACCGCCAGGGGGCGACTTAAGCCTCGAGGGACCTGGAAACAGTTACTTCCGCCACACTTGGCAAGATGGCGGAGGAACCTGCCAAGGGCGCCCGGAGTGCTTCCGGTGCAAAGGGAAGTTCGTCGTCGGACACCTGGAGCACATCCGGGCAGGAAATAAAAGGTGCCACCTCCTAACGGTCGGGAAGCTGGAGTCGGGTGAGGGAGCAGGACAAAGCTCCCAGGAGGAGATTGTTGGCCAAGGACATTAAGAGAAGCCCGAAAACAAGAGGGATTAGTGTTGAGTACACCGTGTGTTATTTGGACTGTGTTTATTTATGTTTAATAAACGTGTGACTTTTATAAAGATGTGGTTTCCGACTGTTGGTGTCCGGGCAAGTCTCACACATGTTATATGTAATTTGCTAGGAGGTGCCACATGGTAGCTTGTACTTCCTCCCTTGAGGCACCATATACCACATCATAAAGACTCTGCTATAAAACATAAAGCAGCATTCAAGATCTTTGTCCAAGATTACAGATTGACATTTTGAACAGCCCTAGTCTTGTGCTTTTAATGTGTGGCTTTCTGGTTAAATATTCCTGTTCTTAATTAGGTTTTAGCATCTTGGCTCTGCTGATAACGACTTCTGACAATTCTGGCTTAGATTACATTTATGGTTTATGAAGTTTTAGATATTGACTTACATTGCAGTTTTCTTGAAAGTGCTTGCATCTCCTGGTCTATTTTAACACACAAGTTGCTCACAATCCACATTGTCAGCGGGCAGTTCAGAGCATTTGGCTGGAACTACAAAAGCAGGGAGACCAAGTCAGAGTTTGGATTCTCATGACTGGCATAGCAGTTTACAAGGTTAAGATATCAACAATGAGCAAAATATATCTGAGTGGGTCAAAAATTGGGGGTTTTAGAGGACAGAATGATATTTTTAAAAGTGGCTTTTCAGAATAAGTTGATGGTGATTGCAAGTACGGTGCTTTGTGTAATGCAGCATTTTTTCTGTACCCAGAATGCAGAGTGAAAATTGAACATGTTTTAAAAAGCCTGGTCCAAAGAAGTAAAAGAAAGTTGATGTATTTTATTCATCATGAAATAAATGACCAGTATTCAATATGATAACAGGCAAGGTTTGGGAGGTAAACATGCTAATGTGCTGGGATCATGCTTGGGTGATAAATCATTTGGACTGACAAGTTTATTTCCTCAAATTCTCAAAGAATTTAAAAAGTGTTTTTGCAGCTCTCAAGTGACAGAAAAGAATGAAAGTATTATTCTTGTTTACTAAAAGGAAAAGAAAACACCAAACAGACTACAAGCTTATTAGACCAAACAATAATCTTGGGTAAAATAATGGAAAATCGCTGTGAGAGGCTTTGCAGGTGTACCTACATTAGAGCATAATGGTACTGGGAAAGAAAATTATTGAGGTTTTAGAAGCCTCTTGGACTTAGCAGATCAATGTTTTTCATAATGTTAAAAAAAAAAATAGAAGGAATAAAACATAATTTTGCTATATAGTTTCTGATGCTGTTTCAGGCAGATTTCTTAAACTGAGCGTCTGTGAAGACTTTCATGGGTGGATTGCTAACTGGACATGATGTGTTGTATAAATCGGCCAAGTCTGCCTGGAGATCAATCAATCAGTCTGTCGGTTTTTTCATGTTTATATCCATAATGGAATTTTAAAAAAGTAATCATTTTTGAAAATATAATAATTATTAAGCTTAATTATTATCTTTGAACATTTTTTCTTTTAGATTCCCCTGTACCGTTACTTGTACTGTAAATCTCTTATGTAAATTGTGATTAACATGAGTTGTATTAGGCCAATTATATATACTCCAGGGCCCCATGACCCTACACTCTAATAAAAGACTTCACAAAATGGATAGATAGATAGATAGATAGATAGATAGATAGATAGATAGATAGATAGATAGATAGATAGATAGATAGATAGATAGATAGATAGATAGATAGATAGATAGATAGATAGATAGATAGATAGATAGATAGATCATTCCTTGGCATATATTTGTGTTTCTTTTCCTTATATTTACTTTTCAGTTTGGATTATTTATCTACCTTCATAAATAGGATAGTTGTTTACGTGTCTGTGTGTCTGTCAGGTTACTATGTCTCTTCAATTTCATAAATGGTGCATCATCAACATTAATACTGCTTTTAAAAATCCCATACCAAATGACATACAGTGGTGTGAAAAACTATTTGCCCCCTTCCTGATTTCTTATTCTTTTGCATGTTTGTCACACAAAATGCTTCTGATCATCAAACACATTTAACCATTAGTCAAATATAACACAAGTAAACACAAAATGCAGTTTTTAAATGATGGGTTTTATTATTTAGGGAGAAAAAATCCAAACCTACATGGCCCTGTGTGAAAAAGTAATTGCCCCTGAACCTAATAACTGGTTGGGCCACCCTTAGCAGCAATAACTGCAATCAAGCGTTTGCGATAACTTGCAATGAGTCTTTTACAGCGCTCTGGAGGAATTTGGCCCACTCATCTTTGCAGAATTGTTGTAATTCAGCTTTATTTGAGGGTTTTCTAGCATGAAGCGCCTTTTTAAGGTCATGCCATAGCATCTCAATTGGATTCAGGTCAGGACTTTGACTAGGCCACTCCAAAGTCTTCATTTTGTTTTTCTTCAGCCATTCAGAGGTGGATTTGCTGGTGTGTTTTGGGTCATTGTCCTGTTGCAGCACCCAAGATCGCTTCAGCTTGAGTTGACGAACAGATGGCCGGACATTCTCCTTCAGGATTTTTTGTTAGACAGAAGAATTCATGGTTCCATCTATCACAGCAAGCCTTCCAGGTCCTGAAGCAGCAAAACAACCCCAGACCATCACACTACCACCACCATATTTTACTGTTGGTATGATGTTCTTTTTCTGAAATGCTGTGTTCCTTTTACGCCAGATGTAACGGGACATTTGACTTTCAAAAAGTTCAACTTTTGTCTCATCAGTCCACAAGGTATTTTCCCAAAGTCTTGGCAATCATTGAGATGTTTCTTAGCAAAATTGAGATAAGCCCTAATGTTCTTTTTGCTTAACAGTGGTTTGCGTCTTAGAAATCTGCCATGCAGGCCGTTTTTGCCCAGTCTCTTTCTTATGGTGGAGTTGTGAACACTGACCTTAATTGAGACAAGTGAGGCCTGCAGTTCTTTAGACGTTGTCTTGGGGTCTTTTGTGACCTCTCGGATGAGTGGTCTCTGCGCTCTTGGGGTAATTTTGGTCGGCCGGCCACTCCTGGGAAGGTTCACCACTGTTCCATGTTTTTGCCATTTGTGGATAATGGCTCTCACTGTGGTTCGCTGGAGTCCCAAAGCTTTAGAAATGGCTTTATAACCTTTACCAGACTGATAGATCTCAATTACTTCTGTTCTCATTTGTTCCTGAATTTCTTTGGATCTTGGCATGATGTCTAGCTTTTGAGGTGCTTTTGGTCTACTTCTCTGTGTCAGGCAGCTCCTATTGAAGTGATTTCTTGATTGAAACAGGTGTGGCAGTAATCAGGCCTGGGGGTGGCTACGGAAATTGAACTCGGGTGTGATACACCACAGTTAGGTTATTTTTGAACAAGGGGGCAATTACTTTTTCACACAGGGCCATGTAGGTTTGGATTTTTTTTCTCCCTAAATAATAAAAACCATCATTTAAAAACTGCATTTTGTATTTACTTGTGTTATATTTGACTAATGGTTAAATGTGTTTGATGATCAGAAACATTTTGTGTGACAAACATGCAAAAGAATAAGATATCAGGAAGGGGGCAAATAGTTTTTCACACCACTGCATAACAGAAACATATGCATTGCATTTTTCTTTCCAACAGATGGCACATTGCAAGTATTTGTATTCATTAGTATACGTATAACAAATGCATTCCAATAGATGGTGCCCCACAACCATTAATGTTAAGGTATACGTGGATTATTTTGATTTCAACCTGTCTTAGCTGGGTAGCACAGCAAGTTGTGATTATTTTTGTTATTATGGTTCTTTTCATCTGTCATTTAATCAAAATGTTTATACTTCAACTCGTTTTTGCCTCTGTTTAATGATTTAATTTGAAGAATTGTGTATTAGAATTTGTTTGTTTTTCGATAGTCTTGTTGGCAACTCCATTTGCGTCTTCTTGCTCTTCTGAGCATTTTGCAATTTTTTAAAATTATTTTTGTTAATAAAACTCTTTTGTAAAGATTCTTTCTATAAATTACGGGTTTTGATTATATGATTTTTTGATTACGATATTGTGATTATACTGTATTTTGCGATGTTTTATATGTATTGTAGAAATAAACCTGAAAGAACCTTAAAGGCTAATCAAACATCTCAATGGCATGACTAATTGACAAAAGAGGCAAGGAATATAAAAAAGAATAAAAAACCTAGTAATTAGTGACAATGTTGGTCAGCATGGGCTACTGATAAAGATACTGCAGAATGGGAGAAAGGAAAAAAGTTACATGAAAATCTTCAGTTTTAATTGAAAAATAAAAACAGCAAATATCAAAATCTTAAGGTGTTTTTAGTACATTGTAATTTGCATTACTGTTGGGTTGGCACCCTGCCCAGGATTGGTTCCTGCCTTGTGCCCTGTGTGGGATGAGATTGGCTCCAGCAGACCCCCGTGACCCTGTGTTCGGATTCAGTGGGTTGGAAAATGGATGGATGGATTACTGCAGTAACAGTAAGCAGTAACCAATATCTTATGTTTTTAACTAAAGGGTCAATGCAGCCATGCCACCTACACTTCAGAAGAGGTCATCCACCTGAAACTAAGCACATTCAGGCCTGGCCAGTACTTGCATGAGAGTACATCTAGGAAAAGTTTGGGTTGATGCAAGAAGAGATGTTGGTGAGTCCAGCAGGGGGCGCTTACCCTGTGGTCTGTATGTGAATCTCAGTGCCGTGATGGGGACATCGTGCTGTTAAAACAGCGTTGTCCTTCAAATTAGATGTAAAACTTAGGTCCTGACACTCCATGGCCATCAAAGATCCATGGGCATCTTTTAAAAACAGTAGGGTTTATCCCAATGTCCTGGCCAAATTGTCCATCACGACCTTGTCCATTGTGCCCACATAATCCTTCCATGTCTCTAATTGGTTATTTCTCTCACCCTTTCAACACCTCATAGCTAATGTATGGTGAGCACCGTAACAACATCCAGGTAGGTGCTAGACATTAATGCTGCGTTAAGGTGGTTTCTTTCTGTCTATGCAAAGAGCTTTGAGTAGTGGGAAAAGTGCTATATAAATGTAATTTATTATTATTATTATTATTATTATTATTATTATTATTATTATTATTATTATTATTATTTTAAAAGTGTGGCAGTGCTGCATTTCATCAAGGAGACCTGGGTTCACAATTCTCCCACAGTCCACAGACATGCACATTAGTTGAATTGGCATTGTCCAAATTGGCCTTAATGTCAATGTCAATGTCAATTTATTTATATAGCACATTTAAAACAACATAGGAATGCTGTGACCAAAGTGCTTTACAATAATAGAATAAAAGAAAACAAACAAATAACATAAATAGAAATAAAATATAAGAACATAAATAAAATACATAATAAATAGAAGTAATGTTATATAATGGGAGTTAATGGGAGTGTTTGTGTTTTCACCCTGAAATGGACTTTGCCCTCTTCAGGTATTGTTCCTGTTTTAAACCCTGTGATTACTATGCCAGGCTCTGGCTGCCCCACAACCTTGTCCTGGATAAATGGGTTAAGAATATGGACTGTGCAATAAAACATTAAGCACATCGTCACTGTGTGAATGGAAATGCATTGCAAAGCTGCAAGGAGAGAGAGATGTACACCACAAACATTCCCCAATGCATCACTGTTCTTCTTCTTCATCTTTCCCCTCTTCTGTGTGGAGTTAATGTGCTTGATCAACCTCCTCTATACAGCTAAGTCCTACACCACCTCACCAGTGAAGGCCTTTTCCTTCAGATCTTCTTTTACTTTATCCATCCACCTCCACTTTGGCCTCTCTCACTCTCCTGTACTTCCATTCCCATCCCTCTTTTGCCTACATATTAATTGTCCCTCCTCATCACATGTCCATACCACTTCCACCTACTTTCCTGTACTTTCTTAGATGTCTCTCCCACTTTTATTGTATCTCTGACAGTCTCATTTCTTTATTTGTCCTTTTTGTAACTCCACATATCCATCTCAACATTCTAATTTCGGCCACATCCAACTTCCTCTCCTGTGCACCCTTTACTCCCATGTCTCAGCTCCATACATCATTGCTGGTCTTACCACAGTCTTAAAAACCTCACCTTTAACCTTCACCCTAATTCTTCGATCACACAGTATTCCTGAAACTTCCAATTTTTCCATCTACACTACACTCTGTGGATTATTGTTGCATCTAACTTTTCCACTCAGGCTACCACTGATCCTAGATATTTAAATGTGTCCACTTTTTTCAATGGCCCTCACTGCCGGCTAACTTCTGAATCCTGATCATCATTAAACCTCACATATTCTATCTTCTTTGTATTTATCTTCACTCCTCTATCTTCCAAAGCCGTTCTCCATTCTTTCAACTTCCTCCTCACTTCCGTGTTTCTGGTGCTACACAACACAGTGTTATCAGCAAAAAGTCTGCACCAGGAGGGTTGGTGTTTTACCCCCTGACTCAAAACATTCACATCCAGATCAAAGAGGTCAGGACTTCAAGAAGATCTCTGATGCAGACCCACTCGAACTAGCCTGTTACCCCAACGCTACTTTAAACCTGAGTCCTTACTCTCTCATATACTGTATATTTTGGACAATCCTCACATACGTCTCTGGTCGTCATTTCTTTCTCGTGGTACCTCCAGACTTCATAAACCTTCTCCAAATCAGTAAACACCATATGCAATCCTTTCTATCTTCTCTATGAGCTGTCTCTATATTTGAATATTATATTCTGATACAAATGGCATGATGCTACTGCCCATTACAACTGGAATAATTTTAGGCTGTTTTTAAGGATATTTCAAGTTATAATACAAACTGATATCTGGCAAACCTGGCAAAGAGGGTAAGAACATCTGTGATGATCTCAGACTCGTTACAAAAGGCTGACAAAAGAATACAAGCTGAGTCAGAAGACAAAGCACCGCCACTTCAGAATCGAAGCAAATTGAAATACACTGAAACAAATACCAGCAGTCAGCAGAATCAGCAGCCTCTCCTGTCAGCGCTATTAGCAAAGAACCTGTTGACGCAGCTAACGATCACTAAAACACCAGGCTCCATGAACAGCCAGAATGGAGCAAATGCTGCACTTTTTTTTTTTTAATTTTAACTTAATTTTAGTGTAGTCATTCCATACAAATCGATCAATTTTTACAAAAAATAGGATTGAGATTGAAAAACAAGTTGACCCCCACCCCTCAGAGAGAGAGCATGTCCAACGAGGTAAAACTTAAGGCTTGTAAACATACCTAAATTGATGAGTTTGATAAGCCAATAGAGATGAATGGAAAAGAAAAAGAAATGCAGAAATAATTGCTTCCTCTGTGCTTAAAGAGCTTATTCTAAAATATTACTGATTAGATCCTGCCACGTTTTGAAAAAAATCAGTACAGATCCTCTAACTGAGTATTCGATTTTTTCCAATTTCAAATAGTATAACACATCAGTTTCCCACTGACTTAAAAGAGGAGAGTTAAGATTCTTCCAATTTATCAGAATGAGTCTGCGTGCCATAAGGTGTAGTGAATGCAATCACAGTTTGTTTGTCCTTCTCCACTTTACACCCATCTGGAAGAACCCCAAACACAGCTGTTAATGGGTTAGGAGGGATTGTGACACCAAGGCTGTCTGAAAGGCATTTCAAAATTTTGGTCCAGAATGATGCTAATTTGGTGCAGGCCCAAAACATGTGACCCAGTGAGGCTGGAGCTCGATTGCAATGTTCGCAGGTTGTCTCTTGCCCTGGAAATATTTTGGACAGTTTTAGGCGATACAGATGTGCTCGATATATAATTTTAAGTTGTATAATTGTATGCTTTGTGCATATGGAGCTCGAGTGAAGTCTCTGCATTGCTACTTTCCACTCCTTTTCTGATATATTAATTAAGAGATCTGTCTCCCATTTTCCTCTTGGATCTTTAAAAGAGAGGGACTGTAAAATAATTTTATATATTGCAGAGATGGTGTCTAAGTCCTGAAATTGCTGTACTTTTTTATCACAGGACAATAACTACTTGTTAAAGACAAAAATCCGCACTGTGATCAACTTTAATGTCTTCATACACCAAAGTTGAAGAGATATTTCAGTTTTAATAGACATAACGTGTTTGCCTTCATTAAGGAAATGAAGTATGTCCCTGGAATCTTAAAAATTCCAAATGCATTAGCATTTAATTTGGTGACACCGGCTGACCTGTAAGCCCTGTCCAGATGTTGCTGGAAAAGGATGATTGGATGGGTGGTTGCTGTGTATGCCAACATGTGCGGCCCTTTTTTCCCTTTCCTTTATATAATTTAGGATTAATTTCTGTATTGTGCTTCTCTTCCATTAAGTCATGTGCATGTATCTCTTTGTGTTTAATGTGTGGGTAAACAGAAAGCACTGCGAAAATTATTTAATTCTTTAGCTGATATCTAGAGGTGGAGGGCAGGGACCACAAAAACCTTGAGTACCACCATTTATGTTTTCCACTTAATTGACCACACTGCATTTAGTCTACTGGTACTGTATGTAGTGTGGCCCCCAGAGGGCGCTCCAGTCTCCCAAACCCTAACAAAGACAGACACAGACACAAGTTTTGTAACACAGCATATGCTTATTATAGTGGGGAAGCATTTTTCCCTCACTCCCCACCGCAGCACAGTTCCAAACAGTCCCAGCACCAATCAAGTAAGACACAGTACTTTCTTTCCTTCTTTTTCTCCTCCTCGTTCTGCCTCCACTCCTCCTCTGGCAGGCTTTATCCTCTTCCTCTCGACTCTGGCTCTCTGATTGAAAGCAGGAATCATTCCCAGGTTGTGTTGAATGCCCAATGTGGGGCTCCTCAGCTCCCCCTGGTTGGCCCCACGGAACCCAAAAGGGCTGTCCTGAACTCCAAGTCGGAATCCCTGGACGGCTGTCCTCTAGCGTTCCAGGGGAGGCAGCGTCCTGTGCATGTCTGCTCCCCCAGTCCTTCAAGTATATCGGCCTCCTGGGCAGGCAAGGGCCATAGCCGTCCATCGCAGAATCTTTTCTGTTTTTACTCCTTACTTTGAAATAAAATGAAACTTAATTATTGCAGAATATTTATTTTATTGATTACAAATAGATACATTTATTTAATTTCATTGTATTGTCGCCACATTAAACATTTATTTATATGCTAAACTGCTTTTCCTCTCTAACTATATATCAAAATAAAAATAATAAATCTAAATTTACCAATGAAGTGCTTGAAATATGACACTACAAAAGCAAAAGTACCTAACCAACTACAAGCCTATTAGACCAAAGAGCAATTTTAGGTAAAATAATCACTGTGAGTGGCTGTGCTGGTGCACCTCCATTAGAGTATAATGAAAATGAAGAAGAAAATGATTGTAGATTTAAAAGTCTCTTGGAATTAGTGGATCAATGTCTTTGGTATGAATGATTATATCATTTGAACATTATGTGGGTAGGCATAAGCCCCATGCACTGAAGCATAAAAAATCATAATTGTCATCCTCATCTTCATCATCATCATTTTCACTCCACTTTTCTTTCCAGGGATTGCAATGGCACAAATTCTGAGCCTAGTCACCCTATCATATCCAGCTTCCTTCCGCTCCCCTTGGTAGAATTCCCAGATGCTCTCAGGTGAAGTGAAGTATAAAATTCCTCTAGCACATCCTGGGCCTGCCACCCAGGGCAGATCTTATACCAGAGGATTTTACCTGGCAAGGTTCTCTGCATTGCATGGTAAAGTATATATAAGGCTCTATGGTTTTCATTAAAAACAGTGTGCTCAGGGGGCAGTTTAGTTGTGTGCAGTAGCAGGCCCCTAGGGGTTGATGGGGAATTTGGCTGATCACACATTCTCGTACAGAGCAGTCAGCCCAGGTGGCTTCCTCATTAGCACTCCAGGGATTGTAAACAAGGCACCTACGCCCACATTTGTATAGAAGAGCCTGAGCAGAATCACACAGGAAGAATGAGATGAATAGAATTTAGACAAGTCTGGAAGTTAAAATGAAGGCCTAAAAGATAAGTAGAGGTAGGAGCGTGGCAGAGCCAGAATGTCAGTGAGGAGGCAAGCGACCTGGAAGTGGTACCAGTTGGAGTGAGTGGACAGCGGTCACTCCTGCTGAGCACCCGAGTAGCAACCAACCGCTCCAGGGGACTCATACTGAATGCTGAGGGTTGGTGAGGGAAGAAGAGAGCAGGGTTGACTGCCTAAGGATGATTGCAGGGACTCAAAGGCAGATTGAAGAATGACTGTGCTGCCTGGTGGACATCTCCTCTTGCTGAGGAGACCTTAAAGAGTGGGCAAAGGAGATGTCAGTTTGATTTGGAAGCACCGCACCTCATGATGGTTTTTATTGATAGGTTGTTGACTGTGGTTTGAACCTTCGATTTTAACCCATTTAACACTAGAATTACCAGAGTCTATGAAAAAACTCGTAGATCCGGCCCACCTTAAAACTGTTCGCACTTCTCCGCTAGCGTCTTTTGTCTTCTAAATGTGCCAATTAAGACCAGCAGCAAGCAGCCGGCTATTCCATCCTCCACCGTCGCAGAACGTTCACTAAGTTCTTGATTGATTATCTGGGAATGAAGTGGAGTTTTAGAGAGGAAATAATAGATCGTTATTTGGGACACATGCATTTCATGTTGGTTCTGTTTCTACAGTAATCTGTGTAAACACATTGTTAAAACAGAAACTTTTTTCATATTTTAGTAATAAATGTTACAAAATGTAGGCATAAACTATAGAATGTGTAAAGCATGAAGTCCAAACATCAAATAAACACTTTCACAAAAGGCCTAAAGGACAATAGAACAGCTTCCGTAGCGTAGTGCTAAGATTTGCTGACCCCAAGCACAGTGGGCTTGCCGTGCCTTAGAGCACGTGAGCTTATTCAGTGCTGCAGGAACAACGCACATGTTGATCTTTTTTTTTTCTTTTAGTACATGTGCCGTCCCTGTTTATTTATATATCTAGTGACTTCTCTGCCTGTCTGTCTGTCTCTCTATTACGCAGTGCTCTGTCTGTCTGTGTGTTATAGATCTTAAAAATAACAGTTATAAGGACACTTGTTCATGTTATTTGCAGTCTCAATTGTTAAAAAAATATTTTAAAAGGAGCAACCCACATGCAAATATAACAATCTCATTAACTGATAGTGCATACCAGTTTATAAATTTTATGTCCGTTTGAGGTTAAAAAGAAAATACATTAAATCATATATCAATCGACACATGTTGCACGCAGGCAAGCGGGCAGTGACAGTGGAGATAAAGGCGCTAGATAGACTGTATACAACAGGCAAAAATAGCGACCACTTGATAACAGTATTAGCTATAATGAATGAAATCATGAATTAATCAACGGAAATAACCACAATCGACATTTTAAACTTAATGATTTACTTAAGAAAAAAAAGAAAAAAGAAAAACGCCCTAGCATGTAGAAAGCAGATGCTTCCAAGCAGGCAGGCAGTGCAGCCATGGTTAAAAAGAAAAAAAAGTTACACTTTGTTCCTGGCGGGGAATCGAACTCAAGTCTCTGAGGCACAGTTAGCAGGCTGCACTCTAAGAGGCAAATTTTAACACTACGGCACGGAAGCTGTTGTGTCGTTCTTGAACCTTTTGTGTTTATTTGATCTTTGGAAATCAGGCTTCACACATTCTATAGTTTATGCCTACATTTTGTAACATTTATTACTAAAATATGACAAAGTTTCTGTTTTAACAATGTGTTTACACAAATTAGTGTAGATACAGAACACACATGAAGTGCATGTTTTCCAAATAATGATCTATTGTTTCCACTGTAAAACTCCAGCAGTTGAGTCACTCCCAGATAATCAAACAAAGCATGAGCTGGGAAAACTTAGTGAACGTTCTGTGATGGTGGGGGATGGAATAGCCGGCTGCTTGCTGCTCATCTTAATCGGCACATTTAGAAGACAAAGGACGCTGGCGGAGAGGTGAGAACGGTTTTAAGGTGGGACGGATCTACCAATTTCTTCATAGACTCTGGTAATTCTAGTGTTAATGGAATAAGCCGCACTGAACTGGACTTTAGACACAGTTGGACTTGTTGAATCCTCAGTTTACATCTATTGTTGCTCTGGATTCAAGAAATGTGTGTCAGCTGTGAGCACCCTGCACATCACACAATCCTAATGTCATCATTTCTGGGCAACCAGAGAAGCAGCAGCTGCAGTGCAAAGTCTTTTGTATTCCTGAGCTCTGTCATGGAGATTTAGCTCAGCCTCCCTACATAAGAATAGGAATAAAGTATTTGTGCTGCTTTGACCTCATTCTTTTCATCACTACCCACAGGTTCTGACTATAGGTGAGGATGATAGTGAGCACTAAGAGGTAATCTGAAAGCTTAATTTGAGGATACAGCTCAAACCTCACCACCATGGTCTTGTAGGTTTGCTGCTGCTGTGCCAATACATTGGTCATCTCTAACCTTCTTTTAAAAACAAGACACTGAAGGGTATTAATTCCTCCACTCAGGACAAATGCCCATTCCTCATCTGCACGAAAAGAGTCACTTATCTTTCAACAGATTCAATGAGTAGTCAAGCAAAATGACACCTTCTATTGGCTAACTGAACTGGTTACAATAAGCAAACATTTGAGGCAACTGAGGTCCCTTCTTCAGGTAGGTTGTGACAACTTGATTACTGTCTGGCTGAAGAAGGAACCTCAGTTGCCTCAATGTTTGCTTATTGTAATCAGTTCAGTTAGTCAATAAAGCGGTCATTTTACTTGACTTCTCATTACATCCATAATGGCTAACACGGTATAACGAGCTACTTTTACAAACAGATTCAATTATAATTTATTTGGAGATGAAGATATCATGGTTCTTAAAGAACACACGAAAAAATAATACTTTACCAAGATAGTATCAATTAACACATCCATCAATCAACACATCACTAATGACCAAAGAAATACATGAAGGATTGCCTTAGGAGTTCTTCTTGGTCGAGGATTTTGTATTAATGGCCAGAAGTGAAATGAAATTGACACAGGAGATACTGAGATTAAATTTAGTTTGGAAGTGGATGGCCTCCGTCTAAGGAAATCCAGCAAGGTGGTTGGAGGCAAGGGGGTTAGGAGGCATGGAAGACATGGGAGTGCAGGATTCTATGGGATATGTGGTTAAGGTGTTAGGAGAAATTCAGTCCAATGTATATGATGTCAAAAGTGTGTCCATAATGGTGTTGCAAAGGGTGGTCTATAGGTGGCAAGTGCAAGAAATGGCGCGAGGGGTGTAAAAATCCAACATAGTAGGTGTGCACATACTGTAGATATCAGCAGTAGAGTTGTTTTGGAGAACGTAGTGACATCCTGCTACTTGTGTGACTGGATGAAATGGAAGAAATTCCAGGCGATGTCTTCCATTTTGAATTCTAAAGAGCCTCTTTGGCATTGAATGGAAAAGGTCAGGCAAGCCTTGTGAGGAGGAGTAGCATGAGCGTGAGACATGGCTGATGAAGGAGAATGAGGAAGAAAAGTTCGGAAGAACAGTGATTAAAATGGTCAGCTTTATGTGTGGAGTGTCACGTAGTGAGAGGAAGGGGAACATTAAGTTAAAAAAGAGATGGTGTACTGCTAAAAGGTGTTGAGCTGAGGAGAAACAAGCTAAAGTGGTTTGGGCATGTAGCATGAATACTTAACAATTTAATATGTTTACATCAATAGGAATTCTTTATATTTCCTTTGTTGAATAATTGTTTTTTACTTTCTAAAGATCCAATATATTAATCAGTGTGCTGTATACGGTGGATTCAGAAAGTATTCTGACTGTTACACTTTCTGCACACTTTATTGTGTTGTAGAATTAATTTAAAATTGATAAATGTGCCATTTTTGCCCATCATCTATACTCACTAACCCATAAAGGAAAAATGAAAACATATTTTCACAAAGGCTTGCAAATTCTTTAAAAGTCAATACTAATATTTTTCATTCATGTAAGTATTCAGACCTTTAATTCAGCACTTTGTAGAAGCACCTTTAGCAGCTTCGACTCTTCTTAGGTAGGACTCCACAAGCCTGGCACACCTCAGTTTGGGCAGTTTATCCCATTGTTCCAGGCAGATCTTCTCAAGCTCCATTAGATTGGATGGGAAGCATCTGTAAACTGCCATCTTCAGGTCTCATCACAGTTGTTCTATGAAATCTGTGCTTTGGCTTGGCCATTCAGTTACAGAAAGAGAGCCACTCCAGCTTGTTGCCTTGATGGTATGCTTTGGGTTATTGTAATGCTGAAAAGTAGACCGTCACCCCAGTCTGAGGTTGTGTACACTATGGAGCAGGTTTTCTTCAAGGACGTCTCTGTATTTGGCTGCATTCATCATTCCCTTAGTTCAATTCTGACTAGTCTCTCTGTCTTTGTCACTGATGCTACCATGCTCTACCATGATGTTACCACCACCACGTTTCACTCACTTGATGGTATTAGGTAGGTAATAAGCAGTGCCTGGAGTTCTGTCCAAAAGAGTTCAATTTTTGTCTCACAAGACCAGGGAATCCTTTACCTCATGATCTCAGAGTCCATTACATGCCATGTAGTAAACTACCAGTGGGAGTTAGTCACTCTACCATAACTGCTTGATTGATGGAGTGCTGCTAAAATGGTCGTCCTTCAAACAGGTTCTCCCATCTCAGTAAAGGAAGGTTTGTTAGAGTGACCACTTGGTTTTTAGTCACCTCTCTGACCAAGGCCCTTCACGCCCAGTTATTCAGTTTAAGTCTAAGAAGAGTCTAGGTGGTTCCAAGCTTCTTCCATTTCATAGTTATTGAAGCCACTGTGCTGCTGGAAACACCCAAAGCTTTACAAAGGGGTTTGCACCCTTGACCTCAACACAATTTGAGTTCCTTGGAACTGGTGACTTGTTGTTTGTCCTCTCATGCAGTGTGAATTGTGGACCTTCTATACACACGTGTGCCTTTCTAAATTCAGTGTATCACAGATGGACTCCATTCAAGTTCTTGAAACATCTCAAGAAGAATTCAAGAAAACAAGATGCGCCAAACCACAATTTAGTGTGCCGCAGCAAGGGTCTGAACATTTATTTGAGTGAGAGATTTCAATATTTTTGATTTTTAATACATTTTTGGTTTTCCCCTTTGTCCATCCATCCATTCTCTTCCGCTTATCCGAGATTGGGTGAAGGGGGCAGCAGCTTGAGCAAAGATGCCTAGACTTCCCTCTCCCCGGCCACTTTTTCTTGCTCTTCTGGGGGAATCCCGAGGCTTTCCCAGGCCAGCCTGGAGTCATAGTCCCTTCAGCATGTCCCGGGTCTTCCCCGGGGCCTCCTCCTGGTTGGACGTGCCCGGAACACCTCACCAGGGAGGCGTCCAGGAGGCATCCTGATCAGATGCCCAAGCCATCTCATCTGGCTCCTCTCAATGCGGAGGAGCAGCGACTGTACTTTGAGCTCCGCCCGGATGACTGAGCTGTTCACCCTATCTTTAAGTGAAAGCCCAGACACCCTACGGAGGAAACTCATTTTAGCTGCTTGTATTCGTGATCTCGTTCTTTCGGTCACTACCCATAGCTCATGACCATAGGTGAGGGTAGGAACATAGTTCGACTGGTAAATTGAGAGCTTTGCCTTACACCTCATCTCCTTTTTCACCACGACAGACCGATGCAGAGCCCGCATAACTGAGGACGCCGCACCGATCTGCTTGTCAATCTCACGCTCCATTCTTCCCTCACTCGTGAACAAGATCCCGAGATATTTGAACTCCTCCACTTGGGGCAGGATCTCGCTCCTGAGAGGGCACTCCACCCTTTTCCGGCTGAGGACCATGGTCTCGGATTTGGAGGTGTTGATTCCCATCCCAGCCGCTTTACACTCGGCTGCGAACCATTCCAGAGAGAGCTAAAGACCACGGCCTGATGAAGCAAACAGGACAACATCATCAACAACAAAAGCAGTGACCCAATCCTGATTCCACCAAAACCGACCCCCTCAACACCCTGGCTGTGCCTAGAAATTCTGTCCATAAAAGTTATGAACAGAATCGGTGACAAAGGACAGCCCTGGCGGAGTCCAACTCTCACTGGAAAAGGGTTCGACTTACTGCCGGCAATGCGGACCAAGCTACAGGGACCGAACAGCCCTTATTAGGGGGTTCGGTATTCCCCTTTGTCATTATAGTTGGGATTAATAAAGTATCTATCTATCTATCTATCTATCTATCTATCTATAGGTTATTGAATGTAGATTGATGGCCAAAAAAAGCTAATTTATTCATTTAGAATAAGAAAAAAGTGTGCATAAAGTGAAGGGGCCTGAATACTTTCTGAGTCCACTGATTTTTAATACATTTTTGGTTTGTCATTATGGGTTATTGAATGTAGATTGATGGGTAAACAAGGCAATTTTAGACATTTAGAATAAGAATTTCAATGCAAAAGAGTGTGCATAAAGTGTAGGGGCCTGAATACTTTCTGAGTTCACTGAACCCACTGCAAATAATATTTATTACAAGAACGTCGCACTGCACAATAATGTGCAGTGAATACACTTGTCTTGAGCATTCCTATTTTTCATACTCTTTCTGGGCCACAACTAATCCGGTATGGACATTCTGTTTCTCATCTGCATGTTTGATTTGGCACAGGTTTTATGCCAGACTATGATGTTCATGAATGACATTGTGATCAGTAGTGAGAGAAGACAGCAGGTTGAGGCAAACCTGGAAAGGTAGAGGTGCACACTGGGGAGAAGGGGAATGAAAGTCAGGAGGAGTAAGATGGAGTACATGTGTGTGAAAGAGAGTGGAAGGTGGTGGAAGGGTTTGACTGCAAGGAGAAGAGATGGTGAAGGTAGACAAATTTACTGTAAATACTTGGGTTCAACAGTCCAAAGCAATGGATAGTGAGGCAGAGAGGTGAAGAAGAAGGTAGGGTGGACTAAGTGGAGAAGAGTGGCAGTAGGAATAGAAGAGTACCTGCAAGAGTGAAAGGGAAGGTCTAAAAAATGGTGGTGAGACCAGCTATGTTGTTTAGTTTGCAGATGGTGGAACTGACAAAAAGATGGGAGACAGAACTAGAAGAGGCAGAGTTAATGATGCTACTATATTTGCTCATAGTAACAAGGGTAGACAGGATAGATAGATAGATAGATAGATAGATAGATAGATAGATAGATAGATAGATAGATAGATAGATAGATAGATAGATAGATAGATAGATACTTTATTAATCCCAAGGGGAAATTCATATAATCCAGCAGCAGTATACTGATACAAAAAAATATATATATATATTAAATTAAATAGTAATAAAAATGCATGTAAAAGCAGACAATAACTTTGAATAATGTTAGCATTTACTCCCCCGGGTGGAACTGAAGAGTCGCACAGTGTAGTGGAGGAACGATCTCCTCAGTCTGTCAGTGGAGCAAGAAAGTGACAAAAGTCTGTCACTGAAGCTACTCCTCTGTCTGGAGATGATCCTGTTCAGTGGATGCAGTGGATTCTTCATGATTGACAGGAGTTTGCCTAATGCCCGTTGCTCTGCTACTGATGTTAAACTGTCCAACTTTACTCCTACAATAGAGCCTACTTTCTTAATAAGTTTGTCCAGGAGTGAGGCGTCCTTCATTTTTATGCTGCCACCCCAGCACACCACCGCGTAGAAGAGGGCACTCGCCACAACCGTCTGGTAGAACATCTGCAGCATCTTATTGCAGATGTTGAAGGATGTCAACCTTCTAAGAAAGTATAGTCGGCTCTGACCTTTCTAACACAGGGCATCAGTATTGGCAGAGCAGTCCAAATTATCATCCTGATGTACTCCCATGTATTTATAGGTCTGTACTCTCTGCACACAGTCTCCTCTGTTGCTCACAGGGTCCATGAGGGGCCTGAGCCTCCTAAAATCCACCACCAGTTCCTTGGTCTTACTGGTGTTTAGGTGTAAGTGGTTTGAGTTGCACCATTTAACAAAGTCCTTGGTTAGGTTCCTATACTCCTCCTCTTGCCCACTCCTAATGCAGCCCACAATAGCAGTGTCGTCAGCGAACTTTTGCACTTGGCAGGACTCCGAATCATATTAGAAGTCTGATGTATAGGCTGAACAAGGCCGGAGAAAGTACAGTCCCCTGCGGCGCTCCTGTGTTGCTGACCACAATGTCAGACCTACAGTTCCCAAGACGCACATATTGAGGTCTGTCTGTAAGGTAGTCCACGATCCATGCCACTAGGTGTGAGTCTACTCCCATCTCAGTCAGCTTGTCTCTAAGGATTAGGAATGAGTATATTAGAGGGACAACACAGGTATGACAGTTTGGTGACCAAGTGGCTAAAGTGAGATGGTTTAGGCACATGCAGAAAAGAGATGAGGGGTACATCGGGAAAAGAATGTTGAGGAAAAGAGAAAGGCCAAAAATGAGAATTATGGATGTGGTGAGAGAGGACATGAAGGCATTGGGTGTGACAGAAGACAGATGAAGACTGATAATCCACTGTGGTCACCTCTAAATGGGAGCAGCCAAAAGAAGAAGAAGACCAGGCTGGTGCCTCAACTCTTTATCATTGTCCTCTTGTTCCTCTTACACAACCTCTCTGATTAGTGGTTTTCTTATGGCTACACAGCTTCCCTTCACATTGTGCGCATGGAAATGCTCTTACTTTCACTATTAAACATAGGCCTGAGTTCTACTGTTGTTTTTCTTCGATTTGATTTCACCAAACGTTTAAGTGATCGCTGATCACGATCATTCAGGATTTTTTTCCGGCCACATTTCATCCTCGAAGACGATGGGTCCCCACTATCCTTCCAGTTTTTAATAATGCGTTGGACAGTTCTTAACCCAATTTTAGTAGTTTCTGCAATCTCCTAAGATGTTTTCTCGGCTTGATGCATGCCAATGATTTGACCCTTCTTAAACAGACTAACATCTTTTCCACGACCACGAGATGTGTCTTTCGACATGGTTGTTTAAGAAATGAGAAGCAACTCATTGCACCAGTTGGGGTTAAATAACGTTTTACCAGCTGAAAGATAATCGCCCATGCAGTAATTATCCAATAGGAGGCTTGTCCCTCTTTGCTTAGTTAAATCCAGGTGGCGACTTTTTTTTGGCCAGGCAGTGTATAATCACAAATAAACACAGGTATTATTCAATACATGTAACTAGTTTTATGCTCGATTCTTGAAATATTGTAAGAATCTTTAGCTTTTTTAATACTTGAGCTATAGTTTGAACAATAAAATATAGAAATCAAAATTTTGTCTGCAAATGTGCCTCTTGTTCGTACGTTGATCATCATGTCATACCCTGACGGATATTTGTACTTTTTAGTCTTATTTGACTCTTGGGACTTAATTAAAGGGTGACACCTTATATCTCTAGCAGATTATTATCACATCATGTTTTCTAGCCATTATGGTGTAGACTCGTTCAGCAGAGTCGATGACATTTTCATGGTAACGCTTAGTGTTAACCACTGAATACAAAGAGGCTTGATAAATCTGATTGCTGCTTGTGTCTACTTCAAAAGCACTGCTTTTTTTAATAAAAGTATTATGCCCTTCAATGTTATTTTTAACAGCAAATCTATTTTAAATAGCATGTAAATGACAAAGGTATTTGGTCTCAGCTTCTGAAGTTGATATAATTTAATGTTTTATCACGCTCCAGGAACCTGTTTTTCAAAAGTGCATTTGCCTGCAGAAAAAAAAGTCTTTCTCACGTAGGATTTGTACAAATTACACTGCAGCCGTTTTCTGTTTAGCTTTACTGATTTTAATTAAGCTCATCTTTATTTCTCACACAAAGGTGCAGCTCACCATAATTACCAAGACAAGTCAGTATTTATTTTCCCTTCTAGAAAGTTTCAAATGAAGCTAAGGCTAGAGAAATAAATAAGTTTCAAAGAAATGCTGCTGAACACCTATCAAGCACAACGAACATACACACCTAAAATACACAAAATGCTAAGAAATCACAGCATTTTAGTAAGAAACAGGCATTAGACAGAAAAAAAATGCAGTGCTAACATCACCCAAATGTTTATTGAAAAATTCTCAAGCAGGATGATGATTTTAGTCTATTTGATATGCAATGTGCACGTCTGGGTCAAATAAGTGTATTTCTAAAAGCTAAACCACTTTCCCGCTAAACACAAGCAAAAATGAACATCTCTATACATATAAAATCCAGTGTCTGTATGTCTGTCTGATTTTCACGAGAGAACTACTTAATGGATTTAGATCGTTTTTTATCTTTTCTCGTTTTTTTTATTTTGCTTGAACATTCCAGTTGATTTTGCGACTTCTATCATTACGCTAAGTATTATAGTTTGGTTGCGGCGCTGGTTCATTTACGTCAATGTCAATGTCAATTTATTTATATAGTACATTTAAAACAACATAGAAATGCTGTGGCCAAAGTGCTTTACAATAATAGAATAAAGGAAAACAAACAACTAACATAAATAGAAATAAAATATATGAACATAAATAAAATAAATAATAAATAGAAGTAATGTTACATTATCACAATGAGGAAACCATCAGTATTACTGAAGGTCACGGAATGCAAGTGAATAGAAATGAGTCTTTAATCTCGTTCTGAACAGTTCAGTTGTAGACGACTCCTTTATGTGATGAGGTAAAGAGTCCCACAGGCGAGGAGCAGCAGCTGTAAAAGCCCTGTCTGTCCCCCTTAGTTTTACTCTCGGTACGAGGGACAACAAGAGACAACTGACCAGAAGATCTAAGCACTCTAGATGACTGGTGTAAAGCACGCAATTCAGATAAATAGACAGGAGCGAGCCCATGTAAAGAGTTAAAAACTAGCAACAAGATTTTAAAATCAATTCAAAAAAACTGACGGGCAGCCAGTGTAAAGAAGCTAAAATTGGAGAAACAGAGTCAGACTTTCTTACCCCAACCAGGAAGCGAGCGGCAGCATTCTGGACCAACTGTAACCTGCGTGTCAGAGATTTGCTAATCCCAGAATACAGCGAGTTGCAGTAATCAAGGCGAGAAAAGATAAAAGAATGAGCAGCTTTCTCAAGATGCCTAGAAGATAAAAAAGGCTTGATCTTACCTAATAGACAAAGCTGGAAAAAGCAACTCTTGACTACAGAATTTACTTGTTTCTCAAAAGATAGGTTACTGTCAAAGATAACGCCAAGATTGTGGACATGAGGTCTGCAAAAGACAGAGAAAGAGCCGAGAAGTCCACGACCAATCTGGGCTTTAGCTGATGGACCCACTATAAGCACCTCTGTTTAATTTTGATTCAGAACAAGAAAATTATTAGCCATCCAGGATCTTAGTTCAGAAAGACAGTTGTGGAGTTGAATTATTGCGGAGATGCAGACAGAAATATAAACCTGTGTATCACCCGCATAGCAGTGAAAAGAAATGTTAAATTTCCTGAAAATAACTCCAGTAGGGTGTAGGTATATAGAGATAGCACCGAAAATGGATCTCTGAGGAACACCATATTTAAGAGGAGCAGAAGATGAAAAAGAGGAATTTAAAGTCACTGAAAAGTGTCTACCAGTTAGATATGACCTTAACAAGTTAAGAGCAGTCCCTTTAAGCCCAACAAGATGTTCAAGCCGCATCAGCAATATCTCATGGTCAATGGTATCAAAGGCAGTGAATCCGAGAAGAGGCTGTGGGCCAAGGGAACGGGGATGCGGGACCTCAGTAGTAGGGAGCCAGGCTGAAGTCCCTTCTCAGTCATACGCCAGCCTCCGTTCGAGTCGCTCTACCTCTCGCCACGTGTTGGAGCGTTCCTTGCCTCCACTTATCTAGTGATACCTCTTTGTTCAGCAGACATTATCATCTAGAGATTGTTAAGGAGTAACATTTGACATTTTTGAGAGAGAGATCCCAGCTACATGTGTTTTAGAGGGCAGCTACTGATTGCCAGAGATATCACGGCCATGTGCTCTTCTCCTCACGCAGGGGACGCTCTCCCATCATAGCTAAACACAATCAGATACAGTTTGACGTTGGAGTACATATACCTTCCACTTGGCCAGAGATATCTTATCAACATTTTTTGGCAAAGATATCACAGCTACATTCTCGCCCCTGATAACAAAACCAAAAATATTGTATATCAAGGGCCCTCAGATATGAAAGCTATCAATTTAAATTCATCTCAATACAAATTATTACATTTTTTTATTGAGTTTTAAAGTTTGTCCTGTTGCACTACTACGCGGGCAGAGTCGTGGGGGACAGCTAGTTAATTATAAAGACAAGCTGGATGACCGTGTCTTACAAGAGCCAGGCTCTCAAAAATATTCAGTGATTTACATATTTGTACTCTTATCATCTGGACAATATGTAGAAGAAGTTGAAAAGGAAAATAACACGCTGGCTTTTGTGTAAGTCTATTGAATATTGAATATATACTCACTGGGAAAATTCTTTGGAGTATTGCGCTAATACTGGGTAGTGTCTCCTTTTGGTCTCCTTAGTTCTTCATGGCATGGATTCCACAAGATGTCAGAAACATTCCTTTGAGACTCTGGTCCATGTTAACGTGACTGCAGCACGCAGATTTGTCAGCTGCATATTTATGATATGAATCTCCCAGTCTACCACATCCTAAGGCGTTCTTTTGGATTCAGATCTGGAAAGGTTACATGTTCATGACACCAGTTTGAGATGACCTTGGCTTTATCACATAGTGCATTATCATGCTGGAACTAGCCATTATATGACTCAAAAATTGCGGCCACAAAGATATAAACACAATCAGCAACAACACTCAAATAGGCCATTGAATTCAAAAGATGACTGATTGGTATTTAAAGACCCAAAGTGTGCCAAGCAAACATTCTCCACACCACTATACCACCAGTCTGGACCATTGACACAAGGCAGGTTGGGAGCATGAATAAATGCTTTGGATACCAAATTCTGTCCCTGCTATCTGCGTGCATCAGCAGAATTTGAAATTCATCAGACTAGGCTACGTTTCTCCAGCCTCAGATTTCTGTTCTTGACTGACAGGAGTGGAACCTAAGGTGGTCTTCTGCTGTTGTAGCCCATCCGCCTCAGGGTCTGACATGTTATGCATTCTGAGTTACCATTGCCTCTCTGTCAACTTGAACCAGTCCGATCATTTTCTTCAGACCTCTCTCATCAGCAAGGCATTTCTTTCCAAATTTTTTTTTTTTCACACCATTCTTGTTGTGTGTGAAAATCACAGTAGATCAGCAGTTACAGACATACTTGAACCAGCCCATCTGACACCAACTATCATGTTGCAGTCAAAATCACTGAGATCACGTTTTATCCCCATTCTGGTGTTTCAAGTAACTGAATCTCTGGACCAGTATCTGCAAGATTTTTTTTTTGCTGTGCTGCTGCCACAGGATAGGCATATTAGATAATTGCATTGATGTGCAAGTGTGCAGGTATTCCTAATAATTTGCCCAGTGAAACCAGATCAAAGGACAGTGGATGGATACTGAAAGCACATGTGTGTCATTCTGCTCCACATTCTACAATGAGAATTCTCAAACCAGTGTGGAGTACAGCAAGCACTGGACTAAATGCCATGTCCTGCACTCCTAGGTTAGTTAAGTGTATTTTACCCCTTTCCTGATTTCTTTTTTATTGGAATTTTTCACACTGAATGGTTTAAGGCCTTTTTGACAAATCTAATATTAGAAAAAGAGGAATCTAAGTGAACAAATATCACATGTCAAGAAACACAACTGGAGGTCCTTTATACCAACACAATACGTCTGCATAAGGCCTCACTAAAATTGCCAAGTCTGAAGTTTTCTTACTTTTTGATTTTATTGCTTTATAGTCTTTCTGGTTCCTGTTCAGACCAAAGTGTGCATGTATATTTATTTATTTATTTCATTGCTTAGTTATTTACTTAATTACTTATCTACCCATTTATGTATTTATTTAAACATCCATCCATCCATCCTCTTCTGCTTATCTGGGGTCGGGTCGCGGGGGCAGCAGTTTAAGCAGAAATGCCCAGACTTCCCTCTCCCCGGCCACTTCTTCCAGCCCTTCCAGGAGAATCCCAAGGCGTTCCCAGGCCAGCCGGGAAACATAGTCCCTCCAGCGTGTCCTGGGTCTTCCCTGGGGCCTCCTCCTGGTTGGACGTACCCGGAACACCTCTTCAGGGAGGCGTCCAGGAGGCATCCTGATCAAATGCCCGAGCCACCTTATCTGACTCCTCTCGATGCGGAGGAGTAGCGGCTCTACTCTGAGCCCCTTCCGGATGGCTGAGCTTCTCACCCTATCTTTAAGGGTGAGAAGCTCAGTCATCTTTATTTATAATTAATTTAAACAGCTTCTGTAAAAAGCCAAATTTCCCCCGTAAAGAAATCTATCTATCTATCTATCTATCTATCTATCTATCTATCTATCTATCTATCTATCTATCTATCTATCTATCTATCTATCTATCTATCATTTTGTCTGTCTGTCTGTCTGAGGCTGACAAGGGACAGGGGCTCCAATAGAATGGCATGATGCAGGTACACTTTCCTCAAAAGAGACATAGAGATCCACACTAGTAAGTGTGGTCGAAATTTAACATCTTATTAAAGAGAAAAGCATCCTCTAACAGGACAATTCTGTAATCAGGCTGGAAAAAAGCTGTTAATTGTATCATTTAATGACTCCTCGGCAAAATGCCTTGGAGGGAGCATTCATCAAAAGCAGTCTGTTACAGCATAGTCAGAATGATCAGAATGGATGGTCAGAGAAACAAAGGATAGAGGTTAATTTTATAAACTGTTGAATTTACATACAGTGTCAATCAATGCATACATTTTACTCTGGTTAGTTTATTGGTTTACACCCAAATGATTTATATAAAATAAAAGTTTGTTATATTATATTCTGGTTCTTCTTATACCTTTTGAGATGAGATACCACCCTTGAAATTTTTGTGCATATAACACTGTCCATTCTGGTTTCTTACAGGACATCTGCTGATTTCTTAGTCCTCTCTTAGTCATCCTTCAGTACATTTTGTATATTACATCAACCTTTCTTCTGGTACATTCTTTTTCTGCTTGAACATTTCAGCATTTTTCCTAAACCAAATCTTATATTTCAGTGTACATTTTGTTGTTCACTTGACCTTTATTTGGTTTCCCACATTTACCCTTTATGCTATTTCTTTAAGATGAATCCTATGTTACCCTAAATGTATTCTTCCACATAAGAAAAAGGCAAAAAAGTCAAAAGTGGGAACAACAGACAGGAAGCTATTATGAGAGACAATGAGACACTTGTGACCCAGCTGAAAACATGTCATTTCTTTCTAGTATGTGTAAAACTGGGTGACCCAGCAGATGTCAGAGTTGGGGAAAGAGATGGCACAGATGTTGGGCTGGAGGTAGGAATACTGCCTGGCTGATGAACCAGCACAATAGAAGTGTGCCTGTGTTGCTTTTCTACAAATGGGAATTGGACAGAGACCAGTGAGAATCCTTCAGCCTATCAGGTAGCAGCAAATGCACCTCAACTACAAGTTAGCAGGACCGTTTTTCCATTCAAAGGTGGCAGCATAGAAATTAGCAGAGTAATGCGGTCCTTGAAGACAGTGGTTCTGAGGTTCAATCCTGCCAACTGCAGGTTTTCATCACAACCGGTGAGTTATTTTAACTTTAATTGATCTCATTATTTAATTAGAAAAGTGCAGTAGTTTGAAATTTAAATGTATAAGAAATATTAATATTTTTGCTATATGTTTCAATACATTTCTCATTATATAGTGCCTTATCTATCTATCTATCTATCTATCTATCTATCTATCTATCTATCTATCTATCTATCTATCTATCTATCTATCTATCTATTATATAGTGCCTTATCTATCTATCTATCTATCTATCTATCTATTATATAGTGCCTTATCTATCTATCTATCTACCTACCTATTATATAGTGACTTATCTATCTATCTATCTAATATATAGTGCCTTATCTATCTATCTATCTGCTCTTACCAAAAATACATGAGTCCACCTATAAGGCCATTTTTCGGCTTATCCAGGAAAGTGTTGCTTTGGAGGTTGCTGCATATGTTGTCAGCCACAATGGAACTTGTCCGGGTCAAGGATCACATTCATCACAGAACACAGAATATCATGGTATTGGTGAGTGGAAACATGTTGCATAAACTTGACAACACTACTACTATCACTACAGTGTTTTATATTTGTGATCAGTTTAGACTACTTTGCAGAGATCTGTCTTCACTTTGACATTAAAGAGTCTGTTGATAAGTGTCAAAACAGCAAATGAAATCCATTGCGATTCAATGTCGTATAAAAATAAAATGTGAAAAATTCCATCCATTATCCAACCTGCTATATCCTAACTACAGGGTCACGGGGGTCTGATGGAACCAATCCCAGCCAACACAGGGCGCAAGGCAGGAAACAAACCCCGGGCAGGGACAATTTAGCATCTCCAATGCACCTAATCTGCATGTCTTTGGACTGTGGGAGGAAACTGGAGCACCAGGAGGAAACCCACGCAGACACGGGGAGAACTTGCAAACTCCACGCAGGAAAGACCCGGGAAGAGAACAAAAAAATTCCAAGGGTGCAAATATTTTTTATTGGCACTGAATATGCCAATTTCAAATATACGTTTTCATCTAATGTATTTGGAAGAAGTAGCTGCTGCTTAGCTGCAGTCTCAACTTATCCCTTACAATATGTTTGAAACATTTCTTCAGAAAAAGTATTCACTCCTGCTGTCAAAGAAATTTTAATGTCTTCCAATGAATATATTGCTAAGGTTACAGTTTACAATTCCAATGATGCTTTATACCAAACCTGTAGCCATCTAGTGAAAAGATTATTTTTATATTTATATTTTTTATTTATATTTTTATTTTTTTTTTTTTGTAGAAACTCTTGTCTCCTTGATGATATGTCCTTAGATTTAGGAGCAGTCTTTGACACCATTGATAGTTGCGTTCTGCTACATCTTTGTTGTCCTGGTGTGGTTTAGTTCATCCTTCAACTTAGTTAAAGTGATTTCACTGTACAGTGGAACCTCGGTTCACGAACGTCTCGGAACACATACAAATCGGTTTACGTCCAAAAACTTCGCCAAACTTTTGCCTCTTTTCACGACCACACACTCAGTATACGAACAAGCCAGTTTCCTTTTCGGTTTGTGCGTGCTGATGATTTCCGCACGTGTTCAGTTTCTCCCTGTGCAGTGAGCGAGAGAGAGAAACAAACACACACACACACAAACAGACACGCATATGAGAGAGACACACACACGCGCGCGTGCACGAGAGAGAGACACACAAACAGACACGCGCACGAGAGAGACACACACACACAGACGCGCCCGCGAGAGAGACACACACACACAGACGCGCACGTGAGAGAGACACACACACAGCCGAGAAGGCATTTAAAGAATGGACCAGGCTTGTTTTTAAAGAGACAGATTTGAGCATTGTTTTAACCTCGTGTTTAATAAAGACTCTTTTCTATTGGATTTTAACCTCCACTTCACTTCTGTTTACAGCAATCGGTTCGTAGCGTGCATTGTTGCAATGTACCTTTTCTTGGTGGTTTAATAAATTATAGATTTTTCAAATGTTCATGTTTTCCCAGTGCTTAAAACTCATTTAAAAAAGTGTTTTGCAGTGTTAGTTTTCTCTGTTGTTCAAGGTTTTCTCAGTGTTATTCAATGTTTTTACATTTAGTTTACTATTACACTGTGCATTCTATGGTATAATTAACTATATTTGTGCTTAAAAATCTTTAAAAAAATATTTACATACAGTTCATACGGTCTGGAATGGATTAATTATATTTACATACAATCCTATGGGGAAAATTACTTTGGTTCACGACCAAATCGGTTTACGACCAGAGTTTTGGAAAGAATTATGGTCGTGAACCGAGGTTCTTTATACATAAATGTGAGGCCTTCACGTGGTGTCATCTAAGACTTGGGCCATTATTGTTTTCATGTTACATGCTACTGGTACAAAAGATCCTCTATTCAGATGCCGTCTTTTCCTGGTTTCAATCCTGAGTGTTTTCTAAAAAGGTTTCTATTCACTGCATGGCCATTGCACACTCTACAAAGAATTTTAACTAAAATTGAGTCTAATTATTCAACACCTCCATAGCACCACTCATATGCAGATGATACTCAGCTGTATATTTCCTTCAGATCAAATAATGTTTTTCCCATTAACTCTTTATTTACTTGTGTCAAAGTGTTTAAAGATTAGAGGAGCTATACATGGAAAAGCTCTTTGTAAATGGAAGAAATAGTAATGTTATTAATTGGTGGGAACAGCACGGACACCAAGGTAAAGTTATTGGGTGATGGGTCACCAACATTTCCCAGGTCATAAATACAGAAATATGGGGGATAAAGACAAGTTAATTCTTGCACATATTTCAGAGGCTGTTCGAATCATTCTACTTGTAGCTAATAGTTATTTCAAAGTGCAAGAATTTTACTTGAACACGGTCTGTTATGCTGGCTTCCAGTTAAGCTTAGATCTGATTTGGGAACTGGCTTCTTACATGTAAAGCTTTAAATGTCAAGGGCCCTGTTTACTTAACTTATCAATACATACCTTAGCTTGTATCTTAGACTTAGTCTTAGTTCCTCCTGTGCTGTTGAGCACATTGGCCAATCAGCTTTCTCCATTTTTGTCGATGACTTACAGCTGTATCCATATCTTCCCACTTGATGTTGATAAGTTTCAGGTCTTCTTAGAATGTTCTGTGCCATGTCTTTACAGATCTTCATTGTTTTCTCTTCTCATTTGGTCGTGTCCATGTCATTGCTATCCTGGGATGTTTATGTTCAGGTAGACAAATAATATGCCCTTCTAATCGGAAGCGATGTTGTAGTGGGGCTACATAGTAATAGTGTTTTCAATGTTTGTACTCAGTGCATTTTGTTTCCATTGTCCCGTTTGCTGTTTATAATGTATGCGTCAGTGAATGTCGTCCCCATAAATACAGGGGGGATTGATGATGGAAAGAGACCAAAGCCCCAAGATGGAAAGCTCCTGTTTACAATCAATCAATTACAGCCGGCTCATAACTATATAAACAATCAGGAGGGAACAGAGTGGAGGAAGGAGAAAGGAGGAGATTACATTTTCACAGCCACGGACCAACTTTACCTGCTGTTTTCCACATTGCGCTTTTGTACCAGTTTGTTTTTCATTTTACCGGACTTATTTCAATTAAATCATCGCCAGAGACCCCGGGGTTGGACTAAATTATCCAACACACACTGAGGATTCACAGTGAGGTCATTCCATTTTTTCCGGGAAATTCAAACACATCACTTATCTGTTGACCAGTCTTCCATATTCAGGACAGTTGTATACTCGGACTCAAGTTCACTATCATTGGCATTTTCCGTATTCATTCATTGTTATTTGTGTTTGTTATATGTTACTGGGACAAGGGAGGGTTTGTTATTGTATATATGGTGTTGTCACGCTGTTGCTTTGGTGGTGGGATATACATATTGTCCGGGATGCCAGGGGCAACGACCCGACCAGGACGCCATGAAGAACCAGAAGAGGGTCAAAGCCCACCCTCGATCGTGTGGTGAGCCGCCTTCCTGGTTGCTCTGGGGGCCACGGGTTGAGGTCATGGAAGCCCTACCTTGTAGGGGCCCGTGGTCATCTCCAGGAGGCACCCCAATGCCTTGGGGACCTGTTGCCCCAGCACTTCCTGGTGTGTTGGAAGACTTTGGACAACACCCGGAGAGCTGCCGGGAGAACAGCTGGCACTTCCGCCACGCTGGGGCGTGGCCAACGGGGGAGTGTCTGAAGCACCTGGAGCTCATCCGGGTCATGTATAATTCATTCGAGGCTAGAGTCGGGTGGAGGGAGGACGAGGCAAGAGAGGAGAGTGGAGGCGGCCCGAAGAAAGGCAAGACTGTGTTGGGGTTTGTGCACTTGTGGACAGTGGGTCTTAGTGACCATATACATTGTAAATATTGTAAATAAAATACGTGTGGTGGTGAAGAACAACATGTCCGCCTGTCTATGTCCGGGTCGGCTCCACAATATCTATATATATATTTATTTTCTACAAGTGAAATTTGCATTTTTTGTTATTGTTTCATTTAATATATTTTTCCACCTATTTTTACATATCTCTTTTTGTGTGCTTATGTTTAAACCGTCGATTCTGGGGAAAATTTTACTTGTTAGAATTATGGCTTGTTATTTATAGATTAGCCTCAGTAATTTGTCCAGGCCACAGGTCTTGGAAGTGTAGCTGCCGGCTGGGTAAGGGGTCGGCCATTACAATGTTCTATTACAACTTCCTCCAAGTGTTTTCACGCCACTGCGTTGCAGGATTTGTTCATTTGTGATATGATCACAATGAGTGATGGCCAAGATTCTTTTTAGGCAGCGCTGTTGGAAAACATTCAGTTTTCTTGTTTGTATGTTACATGTACAGTATGTATGTTACAATCTCAAATACAATATAAGCATTTTTTTACAGTCTCAAAATGCTGGTCTACTAAAGGTTTCAAGCATTAATAAATGATGATTACAGTACATCTTGATTACAATGATTACATCTTGCCTGAAGAAGGGACCTGAGTTGCCTCGAAAGCTTGCATGTTGTAATCTTTCTAGTTAGCCAATAAAAGGCGTCATTTTGCTTAACTTCTCACCACAAGCATTAATAAATCAACAGTTGAAGTTTTAGCTACAGCACCCCTGAGCTATGAAATGATCTGCCTGGTTGTTGAAGAGATTCCATTGGTCTCACCTTTGAAATTCAGAATGAAGGTTTAGTATTTTAGTTTCAAACACCCATGACGTTAATTATGAACTGTAACTAAGCCATCTCTATTTTTTTACCCTTGAGGTATCTTCTTGTTTCTCTTGCTGCCTCTCCTATGTTGCTAAACTGGCCATGAGAAATGACATCAGTGATACCGGACCTTTGGAATCCAAGGATGAAAGAATTAAAATGTTCTTATTAGACATCCAAGCAGTTAGTAATAGTAATAGTAGTAGAAGTATTGTCACATGTGCGGACATCTCTGAAATGATTACTTGCATGTCTAACAAAAAGACAGGTATAACCAATGCAGAAATCCAACTGAGGGAATAAACACCTTTTGGCCTAGGACACCACATCGGTTAATTTTATCTGTTATGCTGCTTTCCTATTCTCCATTGTCAGCTGGACACACCTCATTTATAATGTTAATGGACTTACTTTGTCATGACTTGTCCACAATAATCAAATTGAAATTGCTCTATGTTAGTCTGAGTTCGGCCTAATCAATCATGTAAAAAAAAAGAAGTACACTCCATGATTATTTTTCCTTTTTAACATATGTGGACATATCAGAATTTGATCTTCGGTTATACAGTGTCTATAGAAAGGGAGATATTTTATAACAAGCATGCATTCCACGTTTACGTTTTGTAGCCCACTGCATAATTTAAATAAATATAAATAGAAGTTTCTCACTTGGAAAAGTTAAGTGCAGCCCTCCATTTATCACTCCCTCAAATACCTGAAATTACAGACCAGTACACCAGATCAGGGGCAAACAATAAGAATATCATTAGAGAGGACCTCCTAAGAACCTGTCTCATTTACACCTTAGACATTTAATTTGCAGTGATCTCTTTGTTGAAGTAAGTGTTTGTTATCACTGTGCCAAGATTACAATAATAATAATAATAATAATAATATTATATTTTATTTAAAAGTGCCTGTCAGGGTACACTGTGGTGGGCTGGCACCCTGCCCGGGGTTTGTTTCCTGCCTTCTGCCCTGTGCTGGCTGGTATTGGTTCCAGCAGACCCCCATGACCCTGTGGTTAGGATATAGTGGGTTGAATAATGGATAGATGGATGTCAGGGTACCCAAGACCACTATACAATAATATACATAAAATCAAACAGTCCAATATATAAATAAAATTAATGAGAATTACAACAAAAGGCAATATTAAAATGATTTAAATTTTTACAACAAATTAAAACAAAAGGCAATATTAAAATGATTTAAAAACAGAAAAAGAGGTGCTCTAAAGGCAGGCAGGGCATTCATTAGCAGTGGCCCCAATACACTAAAAGCTCTGTCACCCATAGTGCGCAATCTGCACAGTGTAATGGTTTAACAGCAAGGAGTAAGAAGAATGAAGTGAATGTGATGGAGTTTATGGACATAATAAAGAAGACAAGGAAGGTGGGGCCAAACCATGAAGAGTCTTAAAAACTAAAAGAAATTTATATTGAATTAGCTGTGTAAGCCCATGCTGTAAAAAGCCCGGGGTCCTAGAAACTAATGAAATTGTCAGAGTAAAATACTGAAATGTAGAGATGTCAGGTAATGGAAAGGAACTACTCTGGGCATCTCTCTCCTAGGAGGATTTGTTTTGCCGATGTGCTCGCCTCTCTAAAAGGGAGGAAAAGTAAAAGGGATACTGTTTTTCCAATGTTTAGCGGCTAAGCGGCTTTGTCTTTCTTCTGAGGTTTCATTTTGTTGATGTGTTCACCTCGCTTCTGTATTAGTAGCTAAGCGAGTGACTCTTTCTTCGGAGGTTTCGTTTTGCCAACGTGCTCGCCTCGCTTGTGTTTCCTCGGAGGTGGAGCCCTTACCTCAACTCCAAATCTCACTTCTGGGCCAGACAGACAGAAATACACACTTCCACACGTAGACATTTATATACGTATATACTGTAAGATACAGAAGGAAACAGGTAGCCAGTGTAGGAGTAATATGCTCCCAGGGTTTTAAGTGGATAACCACTCTTTCCTCTGAATTATGTACATATTGTAATTTGTTTAGACTCCGAGCAGAGATACCAAACAACACCGCATTGCAATAGTCTAGCGGTTCCCAAACTGTGGTACGCGGAGCCTTTTCAGGTGGTACGCATCGCGGTCCCTGAAATTTAATTTATCTGTGAAAAACCCTTTATGACAAGCCTGTTGTGAGCAAAAACCAATGAAACTGTTTAAATACAATATCGTGGATTCCGAAATTTAGTGTGGTGTGAAATTTCATCATCTGAATAAATAAAACCTATTATTCGAATCAGTATTTAGTTCATTTAACGCTACCATAATTCCGTTTTGCGGAAGTCAACTTCTACTTCTTCACTGTTTGAGCTTTTTGAAAGCAAAACGCCAACACTATTTAGTCTTCGGTAACTCTGCCTCACAGAAAACGCTCGAGTTTGTTGTTACACGTGCACTGCCGCTGTATCGCATCGTAGTCACTAGATCTAAGCACAAAGCCGATACCATTTCGTCTTCAGTAACTGTGTCACATACAGGCCAAAGGCAGGATTTAGTTTCGGGGCGGAATTTAACAATTTATTTACATGCACAAATTTTTTCATTAATTTTATGCATAATTTCTTCCAATTCTTTAACTTTATTCAGATTTCGGGGCGGTTTAGACCTGAACTCCCCCCCTTACAGCTCTCCCTCCCTTTCAACAAGGTGCGGGTGGTACGCAACGCAACTCACTTAACATCAGATGGTACTTGACGTCCAAAAGTTTGGGAACCCCTGCAATAGTCCAGTCATGAGGCAACAAAAGCATGAATAAGTGTTCATTTGCAGTATCAGAAGGCAATGGATGCAGTGTTGAAATTTGCTCAAGGTGGAAAAAAGCAAACTTGGTATTATTATTAATTTGAGGATCGTAGGAGAGTGTAGGTTCAAGAATAACACCAAGATTTTTAACCTTTGCAGACAAGGAAGTAATAAAGCCACAAAGATTGAATGTGTTCTCTGAAGCCTTCAAAAAGAATGTTCTAGATTCTTAAGAGTGGGGGTAGGCATTTAAAAAGATTTACAAACAATTAGAAATCAATCATTCAGTGAAGAAGATTTTAAAAAAACAGCCAACTTGTGCAGGTCAGGCCACCCCAGTAAGTTCAGCCCGAAAGCAAAATGCAAGATGCTGAGAGAAGTCTCTAAGAAGCCCAGAATTTCATTACAGGACCCTACAGGTAGGTCTTGCCACTGTTGATGTCAAAGTGTATGTGTCTACCATTAGAAAGATGTATTACGAATTAGATTTACGTATGAGGTGTGCCAGGAGGAACTTTTGCTGTCCAGAAAGAACATCAGGGCAAGACGAAAGTTTGGTCATGAATGGAAAAACGTGCTCTGCACAGATGAGGCAAAGTTAGTTTTTAGGCGACAATACCAAAAGACATTGTTGGTGAAAACCAAAGAGCAGAAGAACCTGATACCATCTATAAAGCATGGTGGTGGAAACATTATGGTTTTGGTGCTGCTTTGATGAATTAGGACCCAGGAAGATCACCATCGAAGAATCCACTATACATTCTTCGTTGTACCACAGGGTGTTGGAGAATAATGTGAGACCATCTTTTAGAAGCTTAACCAAAAGTTGGCTTTGAAACCCAACAATTAACCTAAGGATGGCAGTATGCCCACCATGAATTAGTTGAAAAAAAAGTACCGAAATGTTCTGTGGGGGACTGGACGTTCTTGGAACCCCTGCAGATTTTGCTTCTTTTTTTTTTTAGCCTAAATGGAGTTTTTTTTTTTTTTTTTTTCTGTCCTTCTGACCATTCAACCTTACTTTTGTCTTTGTTACATACTGCATAATATTATTTCCTAATCTTGTTTATGTTTTATTTAATTTTGTAAAACACTTTCAGATTGTTTGTATGACAATGTGCTATATAAATAAATGTTGTTATTGTTCTGGAATGGCAAAATCAAAGCGCAGATCTGAATCCCACTGAGATGCTGTGGGCAGGTTTTAATTTCGTCTGTGCACACAAGACGCTCCCTCAGACATCATATAGCTGAAAGAATTCGACATGGATGAGTCGGAAGAACATTTCTGTCAGTCGATGTCAGAGACTGCTAGACAGTTATAAGAAACACCTGATTGATGGGGCAATACTAGCTATTAGAGCCGAGGGGGCTTACTCTTTCCATAGTAGGAAATGGCATATCTGTTCATTTTTCATTGAATAAATTATTGCAAGATCAAATTTTCATCTTGCTATGTCCACATATGCTAATAAAGAAAAAAAAAAATTTAGCCGGGTGTACTTACTTTTTCACATGACTGCATAAATGACTTATGATTGATTTTTTTTCTGTGAAGAGTGATGTACAAAAATGAATTGGCTCCAAAGTAGACCAAATGCCACCACAGACACTAAGAAAAAAGACAAAATGTCATTTTAGGTCAAAAATGAGCATTACAAATAATTATAAAATAAAATATGAGGGCAATATGCTAGGACTCTAAGAGTGGCAGCCTGTGCTAGGATAAGGGGACCCCAGCCTTGAGTTCAATGCGGAGACTGATGGCATTTCTCTAATAGTGGTAGGCAGATCTTTCCAGATGACATACTTTTTCTCTGTTTTGCTTATTACTGTATCGCCTAAAAGGCAATATGGGTTTTGTTATTTTAAAGCTAAGATAATTAAATTTATTTTAATATACAAAGCACAATTCTAGGTGCAATAAATAGTTTAGAAAAGATAACTGGAAAACCATAAAGCTTGTTATTTTCAGAAATATTCATAATGAACACTGGAGAAACAAAAAAGGCAAAAATTTGCAAATGCTTTTCTTTTATTTTTATCAAAATTTGACATGACATTTGGGGAGCCTTTTTTTTGCCCCAAAGGTTAAATACTACTTCAATATAAAACATCTCAAAGCCGTCAGCCCAGAAGTGCATACCCAGGAACAAGAATGCATACAGTATGTTGTTTTGTGAGCTAAAATAATAGATTTTGAAAAATGAAATAAGCTGCACAGAGAGTTCAAGATTCCTGTCACGCAACATCAAGTTTCACTGAAAAATTGCCTCAATTTATGTGACCTTCATGCTGGCAAATCACATTCTGGAATATTTCATAAATAAAATGAAATTAAAACATTGCAAATCAGATACTGCAGAGGAAATAATATACTCTTCTTCATATTTATTGTTTAAACAATACAATGTGGTGATGCCTGCCTGGCAAGAGGCTGCCTAGGGACTGGGGCACCACTAGGATGGCATGGTGTAGGTGAAATTTCCTCAAAAAAGGCATAAAGATTCACTCTGACAAAAAAGGCAAAAAAACAGGTGTGTCATTCTTGAACAGATGGGGACAACAGATAGGACATCAGCGCAAGAGATAAGGAGACCCTTATGACCCAGATGAAAATATGACATATTTTACATTACAGTTACAATTTTACATTATCTTAAAATGCTGCACATCCTCTTTCTGACACTTTAAAACTGAATACTTTTAAGCAAACAAGAAACACTACTGGTGGTCCTTTACACCAACAGCAATATGTCTGCATAAGGCCTCACCAGGACTGGGACTGCCACGTCAGAAGATTTCTTTTCTTTCTTTTTAAATTTTTCTTCCTTTTTATTTATTCTGGTGTGTGCTCAGACCAAAGTGTGTGTGTGTGTGTGTACTTGTTTTTTAATTTACTTATTTATTTACTTATTTAGTTACCTACCTATTTATGCATTTATTTATTTAATGGGTTTCTGTAGAAACCCAAATTTCCTTCAGGGGACAAATAAAAATCTATCTATCTTTATCAATTATAAAGTCCATCCATTCATTATCCATCCATCCATCCATTTTCCAACCCGCTATATCCTAACTACAGTGTCATGGGGGTCTGCTGGAGCCAATCCCAGCCAACACAGGGCGCAAGGCAGGAATCAAACCTCGGGCAGGGTGCCAGACAACCGCAGTCAATTATATAGTGCCTTATCTATCTATCTATCTATCTATCTATCTATCTATCTATCTATCTATCTATCTATCTATCTATCTATCTATCATATGGTGCCTTTCATCTTATCTATCTATCTATCTATCTATCTGTTGTAATAAATTTGACAAAACCACGTCAAAGGTTTGGGGAATTGCCCCGTATATTGCTTGGGTTGCAATATAATTTGGTCAAAAAAGATGAAAGAACATCAAACATTCGACAAAAAATGGTGGTTCACTGGTGGCTTTTATACAGGATTAGAAAATGGCTACAGGATATGAGGTATAACAGGAAGTGGTGTCATTGAAAAATTGCCAGAAGTGACATCATCAAGTTTGGACCGGAAGTAACATCATTGTCATGAGCCGGAAGTGACATCATCAAGCTAGGACTGGAAGTGACATCATTATCATCGTCATGGTCCGGAAGTGACATCATTGGTATGGGACCAGAAGTGATGTCATCAAAGGAAACCGGAAGTGATGTTGAGGAGCCATTTTCTAGAAGTGTTATTGCTGGGAATGTGTGTAAGTTATTTTTCTTCTTTACTTCTGTAAGATCAGAGAGAGAGACATTAATACCATCATTCAATCCCCCATCTGTCGATAAATCACTCACCTATCTATCTATCTATCTATCTATCTATCCATCTATCTATCTGTTTAATTATATAGTGCCTTTCATCCATCTATCTATCTATAATTTAGTGCCTTTCATATCTATCTATGGGTGGCATGGTGGCACAGTGGTAGGGTTCGCTTCCCGGGTCCTTCAGGCGTGGAGTTTGCATGTTCTCCCCGTGTCTGCAGGGGTTTCCTCTGGGTGGTCCGGTTTCTCCTACCGTCCAAAGACATGCATGTTAGGTCCATTGGCGATCTTTAATTGTCCCTAGTGTGTGCTTAGTTGTTGGTGTGTGTGTGTTTGCCCTGCAGGCACCCTGCCCAGGGTTTGTTCCTTCCTTGCACCCTGTGTTGGCTGGGATTGGCTCCAGCAGACCCCCGTGACCCTGTGTTAGGACATAGTGGGTTGGATAATGATTGAATGGATGGATGTCTATCTATCTATCTATCTATCTAGGATGCTTAAAGCTACAGTCGCTGGCCAAGCAAATGCCACAGTCCAAAAAAGAGATGTGCCAGCAAGTGGGCTGCAGGTGGGAATGCTACCTGGCTGAGGCTGCCAAGGGACAGGGGAACCAATAGGATGCCCCGATGCAGGTAAAATTTCCTCCAAAGAGACATAGAGATCCACAATAGTAAGAAAAAGGCAAGAAAACAGGTAAGTCATTCTGGGACTAGTGGGAACAACAGAGAGGAAATTAATCTGAGAGACAAGGAGACCCTTGTGACCCAAGTGAAAACATTATTTTTTTCTAGTATGTGTAAAACTAGGTGAACCATCAGATGCCAGAGTTGGGGAAAGAGATGCCACATATGGTGGGCTGGAGATAGGAATGCTGCCTGGCTGATGACCCAGCACAATAAAAGTGTACCTGTGTCGGTTTTTTACACATGGGAATTGGACGAAGACCAGTGAGAATCCTTTAGCCTATCAGGTAACAGCACATGCACCCTAACTACAAGTTAGCAGGACAGTTTTTCCTTTCAAAGGCAGCAGCTTAGAAGTTAGCACAGTAATACGTCCTTGAAGACAGTGGTTCTGAGGTACAATCCTGGGGACCCATTAGGCTGCAGGTTTTTATCACAACCAAAATCACAATCAGTGAGTTATTTTAACTTTAATTGATCTCATTATTTAATTAGAAAAGTGCAGTAGTTTGAAATTTATAAGAAATATGTATAGGTTTGCTATATGTTTCAATGCTATTCTCATTTTCTTGTAATTCATTTTTTAGAGGATGTTCTCCAAATTCTATGGAAGTACTGACAAGTAATGACAGGTTAAGTAGCGTAAGACAAAAAAGTACTTGAAACTCTCTGCCTGCTAACTAGAGCTCTTGGAGGTTTGTGCCGTTACCTTTAAATTAGAAAATGAGATTATGCAGTATATAATCATTAAACTTTGTATTTTGTTCTGTGATGACTGATTGCATTTCAACATTTTCTTAGTTTTTACAAGGCAACCACCAATGTCTCCTAATAATTAACTTTTTTGGGACTAACTACTTAACAGCTGTGAGTTCTGGACCATATCATCTATCTGTATGTTGATTGGTGTTTGAGAAACTGATTTAAGGAAGCTTTCTGTTAGACTTCTTCAGTCCACCGTGCTGCATTATCAAGAGCATGTGGGACTCCAAGTGTCACTGAAATAAAAGACGTGTATGTTTGAAGTTCACATAAAATGATGGCTCAAGTGTTTTTCACAACAGTAGACACCAGTGCATTTCACTCTTAGCCCCTTCTGCTTATTAAAGAATAATAGGTGGCTTCACCCCCTGCTCGCTTTCCTCACCTGCCTGCGATTCATGCCAGCAAATTCATGTCTCTGCCACTCGCGTATGTGGATTTCACTTTCACCAAACAACAAAACTTAATTCTCGTGGATAGGCCTCTTCATTGGGAAGAAACACTACTTTTCCCTAATGGCAGCATGAATTAGACAAACAAGTCTCCCACTTAAAGTTTAAAACCAAACAATATCTACATACTTCTGTCCTATCACCTATGTCCATATATTTGATCTCTTTTTGCTTTTACCTTTTCATCAATTTCGCATTGAATCTGGATTCTGTTTTTGGATTTACATCATGACAATGCAACATATAACTGCTCGTGAGTGAATATCGTTTCTTTCTCTCTACAAGAAATGTGTCTGACAATGACATTCACACAAATGAGCAATGATTGAACTGTGTGCGTGGTTATGTGGGCAGGGGCCTCATGTATAAACGGTGCGTACGCAAAGAAATGTTGCGTAAGAACTTTTCCACGTTCAAATCGCGATGTATAAAACCTACACTTGGCGTAAAGCCACGCACTTTTCCACGGTACCTCATGCCTTGTCGTACGCAAGTTCTCCGCTCGGTTTTGCAAACTGGCGGCACCCAGCGTCAAAGCAATGGTACTGTTCTTGTGTGATTACTCATTATTTTCATGACGCGGCTTTATAAATACACAGAAACTAACCGCATATTGTTTATTAGTGTAATGCATCTGATTGTAATTAACTCGTAACAATATAATGGTCCAGGGAACAGCCATAGTATTCCAAATACCATAACTGCTTTAGCGTTGTTACTCTCACTTCTTCTTCTTCTTCTTCTTCTTCTTTCAGCTCCTCCCGTTAGGAGTTGCCACAGTGGATCATCTTTTTCCATATTTCTCTCACTGCACCACTCGGAGTATTTATATCACTGTATCTGAGTGTGAATCACAGCAGCAGCTGATCGGAAAGAGAATTATCGGTATACAGCTTTAAGGACACGCTGTCTCAGCCACTGCAAAATGTTTTAAAGCCTTTCCTGTACGGACCTCGCGGTTCAGAAACAGTTTAATCCCAAGAACTTTAAATGCACTCAATCAATTGCTCCTTGTAGAACTGTTTGTACTTATAAGTACAATCACCCCACTGTAAACTTGCACTACAGTTATAATATCTCACAACCTGGGCCACTTTATAAAGCGTATTTACATATGATGACGATATCATTTTTAAGGTGAAATGCAGCAAAATATGTTTGTTAAATTATACACATAAAACTTTAACTTCATTTAAATAATCTATATTCTTCACTGGGAGTGTCGTGAAGGATAGAATAATTAAACATGTACTACGAAGATATTTCAATGTTCTTTAAACGTTTTGAAGAATCGCTAAGCTTACAGATGGCTTAACGCCTATTACAGAGCTGATTGTATGGCGATCGGTTACTTGGGAAAGAAAAGCAAGGACTCTTGGGCGCTACGCAATATATATTGAATATAAAACAGAAAGAGAAAACAACACAGCTAAAAACGCAGCGACAAATTTCGACAAAAGATAAATGCTTGTCATGAGCACGAGGCTCATGAAACACATGTTTAATAACGTGCTTTAGCTCCTATCATCATGAAAATGACATCACGTATACATCTCAGTATTTTAGTTATTCAGAGAGCTGTAATATCACAAATGTAATGGACTCTGTGTCCAGTTGGAGGAAGAGAGCCAGTTTAAGAAGCAAGTAGTGATTCACACACATAGAGCACATACGAGTAGAAGATCAAATACAAAACAAAGCATTTAACGTGCTACTTTAATTACGATGTAATTTTGAGAAACTGGTTAATTAAACGATTTTAAGATGAAGTTTATAATTTTCTACTAAATGACAAAATAAACTACGTGATTAAAGTGGAAAATTCAAGATTAAAGTTGACATTTCGTGTTTTTTCCCCACCGTGTGCCTTTTTTCTCTGTACCCTAATAAACTTTCATATGACACTCAGACAGTGGGCTTACAACTCGGTTTTTCATGGCAACTTTGATAAGTGACTTCTTTTTTATTTCCGGCACTGTGCAATTTGTGAATGTGAGCTTTCAAGTTTCTCCAACACGCTATGTCATTCGATCAACTTCCTTTTGTTGATTATACCACGGTTTATTTGAACAAATAGTATGTTTTTCCTTTGCCTCCACTTGGTATTCGCTGAAATTCTTATATTTTCCCCGTGCTTTTCCCATTGTCTTTTCACAGAAGGCTGCGCTTAAGGGCGATTTATATTGATTTGCATATTCAAATAGGCGTAATTCTGGGAGGATTTGGGGCGTTACGTAATGCGCGTGCACCAGCGTTAGTTTTCACGCTGATCGGGATTTATGTAACGGAAGGACGTGGAAGTTGGAGTACGCACAGATTCCTGCATCTGGATTTTTCTGTGCGTAAACACATTTCGGCTTTTGTGCTTACGCCATGTTATAGTGCGAGTTCTACGCACGGCGTTATACATGAGGCCCCAGGACTTTTTCAAATCTTTTTGTATAAGCTGTTGTCTCACAGGGCTTGAAATTTTCTCTAACAGGATTTCACTTTCACCAAACAACAAATCTTTTAATTCTCGTGGATACTCCTCTTCATTGGGAAGAAAAACTTTTTTTTTCCCTGATGGCAACACGAATTAGATTATCTACAAGTCTCCGACTTAAGACTTAAATCCCAACAATATATATTCTATCTCTTTTCATTTTTCCATTATTTCACTGAGTAATAATTTCCATTTGTTTGCCCTAATGTGATCTTTACTATCCTTTTTTGAGACTTTTGAATTTTCATACTTCCATTATGTCTAACCTGCTCTGCATGTGTAACCCTAACCCTAACCCTAATGTTTTTGAATTCTTTACTTTGTCATCTCTTTGTGGCTGTGGTTAAATCTCTTGGCACAAAGGCTCATCTCGCAGGACGTGTAAGTGTCTCTCCAAAAAAATCGCGTCTCGTCTACTTCCAAGATTGTTTTTTATAATAGAGAGAATAGTTTCAATTACTTAAACATTAAAAAACACCAAAATATGAAAAAGAAACAGGAGGTCTTTTTATCATTCTACAACGCATAAATGTTTGCTTTATGCTGTAAATATTTGACATATCCAGTTTTTTTGTATTCTAATTAGAACATTAGAAAATTGGGATGAGAACAGGCTATCCAGCCCAATAAGTTCATCCATCCTATTCCCCTCAATTGTCTAAAATAACATCAAGGCGAGTTTTGGAGGTCTACTGTTCCCCACACTACCTGGTAATTTAACAAATGTGTCTGTGGTTCTTTGCATTTGTGTGAAATCTGCTCCTAACAAGTTTCTAACTGTGCTCACTTCTTCTTGTTATAGAATTATTTTTAAAGTAACAACTAGGATCCACTGGACTAATTCCTTTTAAAATTTTATAAGCTTCAATCATGTCCCCTCAATCTCTGCTTGCTTAAACTAAAAATGTTCAACTGCCTTCATCTCTTCTCATAGCTCATACCTCTCAGTTTTGAATCGACCTGGTCACTCTTTTCTTGACTTTCTCTAGTGCTTCTGTGTCTTTTTTGTTATACTGAACCACGTACATTAGATAAGGCCATATAAGTTTGCTATATTCAGTAACTTTAGCATAACCTTCTTTGACTTGTATTTCCTAACCTAACATCAGTCTGGATGTAGATAGTGAGTCCACTATGACAACCAAGTCCATCTCATAAGGTGTACTTTCAAGTCTTATACTTCCCATTGCATATTTAAATTTAACATGTTAACTTCCTACATGTAATACTTTATATTTACTTACAAATCTGTCCAAGCCTGTATGCTGTCCAAGTCCTATGGTAATGAATCAACTGATTCTTGATTATCTGCCAATCCACCTTGGTAGCTTGGTATCATCTGCAAAATTACCCAGCTTATTGATTATATTCTTGTCCAGATCATTTATTTGATACTAGAAAGAGCAGCAGTACCAGCACTGATCTCTGAAGGACACCAGTTTTAATATCATAATCACCATTACCCTTTGTTTCCTCTATTTGAGTCCTAAATTCCAACAGATTATGCCCTAAATTCCAATTTCTAGTACTTTGAGTTACTACACAGATGCATACACACATACACATACCCTACTCTCTTTTCTGTTTCTTTTTCCGGTTTCTTTGTGGTGGTGGCCTGCGCCACCTCCACCTACTCAAAGCTTCATGATGCTCCAACAACGATGGATGGATTTAAAGGCAGAAGTCTACGTGACCATCATCATCATCATCAAGCCCTTCCGTGAGAACCCTAAATCCAAAGAGGACTGTTTCATTTATGTTAGGTAGAATGCCCAGAGGGGACTGGGCGGTCTCATGGTCTGGAATCCCTACAGATTTTATTTTTTCTCCAGCCGTCTGGAGTTTTTGTTTTTCTGTCCCCTGGCCATTGAACCTTACTCTTATTCGATGTTAATTAATGTTGATTTATTTTGTTTTCTTATTGTGTCTTTTATTTTTCTATTCTTTATTATATAAAGCACTTTGAGCTACTGTTTGTATGAAAATGTGCTATATAAATAAATGTTGTTGTTGTTGATACGCACAGTGATAGATACTGGGGTGTCAGCAATTCCCAAACCCCAAACACGAGCACACATGGAGTCCTGGGTTAAAATAATGGATGATTTAATATCCAAATTGCCTCCAAAACTAACACAAGCATAAAGACAGGCTTTCCTTTTCTTTCTTTCAACTCCTCTTACCACTTCACTGCCCTCCTCCAGTCCAATGTTGCCTTCCTTTCTCTCAGCTCTGACTCGCCTGGACAAGGGAGTTCTTCTGATGTTAGAGTCATTGCCTGATAGAAGTACTTCCAGGTCATATGGAAGTCCTGTGAATAGGGGAGCGCATCTCCCGCAGTGTTCCCTTGCAGCACATATGGACCTCAGCAGGGTCAGCTGGTTCCCAAATGGGTGCCGATATGTAGAGCTCATGCCATCTAATGCCTAGGGAATAAAAAGTCCCCAGCGACATCCTCTGTTTCTAATGGGCTGTCCGTCTATCTACTCTGGCCATCTCTTCTGGATCTGGCCCCTTTCTCTCTCCTCACCAGGATGTTCATCTGCCTGCTCGGAGCATCCCATCCAGGTAAGGAACCATCCCCTTTCCAGGTTGGGATGTCCATCCAACCCATATGGCACTGACAATACACACACACAACCAAAAATCCCAGCTATTAGAGCCGAAGGGAGGAGCTCACTTCTTCCACGGACAGAAATGGCACATCTGTTCATTTTTCTTTGAGTAAATGATTGCAAAGTCAAATTTACCCTTTCTCTCTAAAATACTAAAAGAGTAGTCGCCAATCAGCTTCAGTCACACTTTACGCATTACACTTTTTTTGAGAAATTCTAGTCTGGTTTCCACACTGGTCATAGTACAAAAACGGCACTAATGCAGGTTGTAAATGACATTCTGATATCCTCTGATGAAGGAAACTCCACTGTAATTATGCTGTTAGACTTAAGTGCAGCATTTAACACCATTGACCATTCTATTTTACTGCACAGGCTAGAAAACGATGTTGGGCTTACAGGCCCTGTGCTCGCTTAGTTTAGTTCTTATTTATCAAATCGATTCCAATATGTACAGAAATGTGCTGACAGGACTTCATTATTATATACAGAAGTTCAATATGGTGTCCCGCAGGGCTCAGTCCAGGGACCTTTACTGTTTTCACTTTACATGCTTCCACTGGGATCTGTCATTAGGAAACATAATGTTAATTTTCATTTTCACTCGTATGCAGATGACACCCAGTTAAACCTTTCATTTAGATCAAATGAAGTTTCTCCGATGTTGTCTTTAATTAGTTGTGTTAGTGAATTAAAGAAGTGGATGGATTAAAACTACTTGTCTTTAAACATGGATAAAACAGAGATGTTAATTGTTGGATGGAATGACGCTGATCACAACAATATTCTGTCATCATTTAACTTAGTTGGAATGCCCATTAATTTTACTAAATCAGCCCGCAATCTAGGAGTTATCTTTGACTGTAGCATGTCATTTAAAGGGCACATTACGAAGTTGTCCAAATCATGTTTCTTCCATCTTAAAAATTTTGGGAAATTAAGGTGCTTTCTAAATAAACAGAATTCTGAAAAATGAATTCATACATTTATTTCTAGTAGGATTGACTACTGCAATGCGGTGTTCACTAGATGTTCAAACTGTTCTTTAAACGGCCTCCAGTTAATCCAAAAGGCTGCTGCAAGACTTATTATATGAACAAGAAAATACGAACACATAACTCCAGTTCTTAAATCCTTACATTGGCTCCCGGTTAGGGCAGATTTCAAAATCCTCCTTTTAACATATAAAGGTAAATGGCCAATGTCCGGCTTGCTTGTCTGAACTTATCATGACTTACAAACCTGAGCGCACATTAAGATCTCAAGATGCTGGTCTGCTTATGATTCCAAGAATTAATAAAATAATAGTGGGAGGTTGAGCTTTTAGTTACAGGGCCCCTAAACTGTGGAATGGTCTGCCTGCTGCTCAGCTTTCAATTCCCGGTTGAAGACTAACTACTTTAGTTTAGAATACCCTGACTAGAGCTACTGATTAACTGTAAAGACTGCATCTTTGTTGTTAGTCATTAGTACTAAATCTATATAAGTAATATGATAGTTATTATTGAATACTAACCCTCACCTATTCTGTTTCTCTACTCCGTACTCAAATGTGGCACTTGGTGCCACGGCCCTCCTGCCGAGTCATCTCTGATGGAGGATTGCAGGAATCATCAGGTAGAGAGGTCCTTTCATCGGATTGGCTGGCCCAGCACTGACTCAGCTGTGGAATGGCCAAATCCAGGACTCTAAACAAATCCAAATCATATTATGGTAAATCATCTACTGTTAAATTCTGCTCCGTACTTGTAATATTTTTATTTTTATACTGTACTGAGAATTACTTGTTTTATGTTCTGTGTATTGTATTGTATTGACCCCCTTCTTTTTGACACCCACTGCACACCCAACCTACCTGGAAAGGGGTCTCTCTTTGAACTGCCTTTCCCAAGGTTTCTTCCAGTTTTTTCTTGTCTTCTTAGAGAGTCAAGGCTGGGGGCTGTCAAGAGGCAGGACCTGTTTAATCCCATTGCAGCACTTCTTGTGTGATTTTGGGATATACAAAAATAAATTGCATTGTATTGTGTAAATTGCCATAGTTTTGTTTCCAACTAAATCACCTTTGCCTTTGGATAGTGTTTAAATGAAGATCAAATCCTCACATATTAAAAGAAGAGAAATTGTATTTCAATTCAGTCGTTTGACAGCCTCTGCTCTGATTCTACAATCGATTGAACTGTGTCCTGATCATGTAAATCGAGTTGATAAAGTCATCTGCCAAGTATTTGGACAATTTACTGTGAATTTACTGTTCCTTACATGTCAGTAAATGGTAAATAATGTATTTATTAAATACATATACTTTGTTCTAGTAATGATAAAAAGTATTCATTTCAAGTTATTCAACAAATCTTTACAAAACATGGGGACGCTACCTCTTGTTAAGGTTGAAGGGCTGAAGTGACCCTCTGTAAAAGCACCTTGTGAGAGGGGAACGCTTTTTCCAAAAGTACTCAATCATTATAATTTGGTATGTAGTGTCATTAAAGGTGAGCGCTTATCAAAAGCACTTCAGTTTACATAATTTAACAACAGTGCCAATATCTCGGCTTGGGGTGCCGGCAAGATAGATGACTCGCTCAGGATCACTGCCTACACACAGCTCAGCTCGGAGAATGTGCCTGTACTTTGTCATTTCTGTTTGCAAAAAAAGTACTTTATTGTGCACAGTATGGCTGTTCAGAGCCACCAGCCACCTCCTGCTTTATTTTGTATGCATTTGCCTTATTTAATTGAACGTAAGACACCTTTGTACTTGAGTCCCACACTTCCCTCATGCACTGAGTGCGCCAGAGAGCCAGCCTGATTGCCTGTGAATCTTTTCTTCTCTAATAACCTGTGTGGGACAATACTTACGGAAAGGTTATACTCATATTCCTATTTTCTGAAGACATATTGTTGTTTGTGCTTTGTAAAATTTTGAAGACATTACTTAGATTTAATTACTTTAGCATTTGGTTAATTCAGAAAAATGAAAACAGATGGTAAAGGGGTTAATTACAAATCAAATTATGAAAACCTGCTATTTTCTAAAAACACTGCAATGGCATTCTCTCATAGTTTCTTTTATGTTAAAAGAAAGAAAATTTGACAATTTATTTGTTAAAAAATCACAAAAGAATGTATTATATTAACACTTTAAACATGAGGTATAAGTTAACTTGCATGTTATTGATCCGGTCAAGAAGCAACATTTGAGAAAACTCATAGCTCAGTATACAGCCACTATAGATGCAAACATCTTGCTACCGAGCTTTGTTAACACTTCTCAGTTATCTACCACAGTGCTGCCATCTAGTGGATAGCCATAAAATAGATAGATAGATAGATAGATAGATAGATACATAGATTATTAATCCCTCTGCACACAGTCACCTCTGATCATCACAAGGTCCATGAGGGGTCTGGGCCTCCTAATATTCACCACCAGCTCCTTGGTTTTGCTGGTGTTCAGGTGTAGGTTGTTTAAGTTGCACCATTTAACAAAGTCCTTAAATAGGTTCATATACTCCTCCTCCTGCCCATTCCTGATGTAGCCCACCATAGCAGTGTCATCAGCGAACTTTTGCACGTGGCAGGACTCTGAGTTGTATTGGAAGTCCAATGTATATAGGCTGAACAGGACCGGAGAAAGTATAGTCCCATGCGGCGCTCCTTTGTTGCTGACTACAATGCCAGACCTGCAGTTCCCGAGACGCACATACTGAGGTTTGTCTCTAAGATAGTCCACGATCCATGCCACCAGGTATGAATCTACTCCCATCTCTGACAGCTTGTCCCTAAGGAGCAGAGGTTGGATGGTGTTGAAGGCACTAGAGAAGTCCAGAAACATAATTCTTACAGCACCACTGCCTTTGTCCAAGTGGAAGAGGGATCGGTGTAGCATATAGATGATGGCATCCTCCGCTCCCACCTTCTCCTGGTATGTGAACTGCAGAGGGTCGAGGGCGTGATGGACCTGTGGCCTTAGGTGGTGAAGCAGCATGCCACTCCAAGGTCTTCATCAGCCACTTTGAGGATTGATGTGTGCGCTTCGATGTTTGATGAATGGTTCAATGTGGTGAAGCAAAATGCCAACAAACAGATGCATTCGTAGTGCATTTATATTGAAGCATTGCATATTCCACAACATAGACACAATACATTTTAAAAGTCTCACATACTATCTTTTGTGCAGTCTTTTTTTTTTCTGTTTCACAAAAGCAATAGAATGTACAGTTCTGTATTTGAGCCACAGAGAAAAAAAATTAAGGACATGGTGAAAAGGTGTATTTTGTGATTAAAGTGGACATTTTGGCTTTATTCTCAAAATGTTCACTTGACCTCATAGTTTACTTTATCATTAAAGCGGACCGTCGTAAACGTCATTTCAGTTGTCAATCGCTATGAGCTTCTGGCACTTCCTCCTGACCTGACAGCAGCGGCAAACAGCAGTAGATCACCACAAAGAACATATTAAATGTATAATATTCCAGCTCTATGCAAATTTAGAATCCTTAGATTTATACTTGATATCACTTTCATGATGAAATGCTTTAAAGCAGGGGTGCCCAATGTGTCGATCGCGATCGACCGGTAGATTGGAAAGGTAGTGCAGGTAGATCGCGTTGCATTCAAATTTTTTTTTTTTAAATGTTAGTTTATCATATATCCTCCCTATGGCATTTGCCACTTGACTGACATACAGGGCGGCCAGTCTGAGATCTCTTTTCTTCTAACACACTGGTCATCCCGCACGCACGATCAAACGCGTGAGCTACTTCAAAACTCCGGCTATCTAAGTGACCTAGTTAGCCTTCCAATTTATATCGACTAAAGAAGGGATTTAAAAAAAATGTGTTGTTTATGGGCTGGATGTGGAATTGGAAGAGGGTTTGTTTCTCTCACAATGCCACAATCGAAGTGCGTTTGTCTGATCTGTCAATCTATCTTTGCTATTCCATAGAAGGAAAATGTGGAAAGGCACTTTCGAACTGTTCATAAAAACTTCCTCCTGAAAAGCGATCTGAGAAAGAGAAAGGAGAGGGAACTAAAAGTACAGTTAATCGGACAGCTGTCATTTTTCACTCGGCTGAATTCAAAAGCAAAGGCAGACATCGTGCCAGGTGAGTCACTAGATCATTAAGCATAAGAAGTCATTCCAAGATGGAGAGATGATAAAAGAGGCCTTCGTTGAGGCAGATGGCCAGGGAGAAATTCCTGCTGAGATTTCAAGACCCCTGGCCAGAGAAAAAGGAGTTTCTCCTTGTCATTAAACATGCAGAATACAAGCGACTTAATAACGATCAATGGCCGCTAGACTTGGCATTTTTTTTTCCGATCTGACCAACATGTCGAATGAGCTTAATTTACAGCTGCAAGGAAAAGAGAAAACCATGGTCAATATGATTAGCTCAGTTAATGCTTTCAAACGAAAAATGCCGCATCTGTCCTCAAAGCTGCAGCGCCTTGATGTGGGGAACATCCAAAACGTCGTGTCAGAGCTGGAGACGCAATGGAAGGCGTGTGCGCAACTTGACAGTATTTGCTACATGGCAGATTGAAAATGGCCTGTCAGACTTTATCTAATGGAAAAAAAGTAACGATTCTAGAATTGCCCAATGTAGCGGAGTAAGAGTAGCATTTCTTCTTCACAAATGTACTCAAGTAAAAGTATAAAGTATGGTGCAGTAAAACTACTCCTAGAAGTACAATTTTTTTAAAAAGTTACTCAAGTAAATGTAATGAAGTAAATGTACATCATTTTTAATGTTGGTAGATCATTTTGACCTGGTCATTTTAAAATTAGCTTGCAAGCCGAAAAAGTGTGGCAACCCTGCTTTAAAATATGTACAGTATGTTACATTTTACAGATAAATCGTTAATTTCATTTAAATAATGAATACTGTTAATAATTATACACATGGGGTGACACGGTGGCGGAGTGTTAGAGCTGCTGTCTCGCAGGGAGTCACGTCCCTTCTGTTCCCTCCCTGTTGTTTGCATGTTTTCCTTCTGGGTTTCCTCAGTGTGCTCCGGTTTCCTTCCAAAGATATGCAGATTTGGTGACACTAAAATGACGCCAATGTATGTGAGTGCTTGTATTCACCTTGCGATGAACTGATGCCCCGTTCAGGGATTGTTTCTGCCTCGTGCCCAATGCCAGCTAGAATGGGCACATCCCTGGATTGATGGATTTAATCATTAAACATCCTTTTTTAGAGATATTGTGGAAAGGTGCCATCGGAATTTATTGGGTGTTCCAGGCAATTCACAACACAGCAAAGCTGAACTTGTTCTCAACGTGATAATATCTCGCACTGCCACCTGGTGGATTCTTCCATATTTACGTAATGTACACATGCAAGGAAAAAAACAGTAAAACACTTGTGTAGCAGGACCGTCAACTGGAGCATGTGTCACGTCGCGTGAAGTATAAACCTGGCCTTAGGAGTTGCTGTTCTCAGCAGCCAAGTTGATTTAAAATTACATTTTCTGGTCTGATATTCACTGCAATACATTGTCAAGCACATAAATGACATCTTGAGGACTATGAAAAGATAAGCATTGCCACCCCAAGTTGATGAAACACACTTCAGAGGTACAACACCTGGACTGACTTCACTTCCTTCTTCTCCGTCACAGCTCCGCCCCTTTCTGCAGGCCACTATAATGACCAAGAGGCCACCAAAATTGGTCACTCATTCCGGGACAAGCATATAACAAATAGTGGCAGAAATGGACTCCTCACATTTCAAAACACCAAAATATACATAAAAATATTTGGCTAATAGTACAGACATGGAGTTCTATGAGCAAAAAATTATTTAATTACAGCAAAATTTTACATTGATTATTTTTAGGTCTGGAAGAGCTCAGTACTTATTGTTAATTGGCAGCTGATTAAGTAAAAATAATCTCTGTATGTTTCTGAATATTAACCAGAAGCTGACAGACCTGATGATAGGCTGGACATGCAAACTAGAAGGCACCTTGTTGAGCGAACGCTGGCATGACTGGTTCGTTGCTGCTCTTTGTTAATTTTTTAACTTTTTTACGATTAACTTACAATCTAATGGACTAAGCAGCTGTTTTCATTTTCATTTCGGGCAGATTTATTCGTTGAGTTTTATTTTTCAATCATTTAAAGCTAGACTGATTTCTAGTTCGACTGCTGATTTGGCTGTGTGTGGACTATTTTTAGGCCTATCCCCACTTTGAAACTTACCTGACTTTGTTCTCTAGACATCTGAGTTGTCGGTGTCTTCACTTGACATGTGGACCGGTAGGATATTTATTTGGTTCCTTTTTGTTTGGTCCTTCCTGTCACTTGCTATCCTACCTGTGACAGGCCTGCTTCAGTACTCAGCTGCCAAGCTACTTCGACTCTGCTTCCACCTGCCCAAGACTCCGCTGACTGGCTTGTATCCCCACCCAGACATCGTATTCCTCCCCCGTCAGAGATACATCCATCGCGGGTCCCATCGGAGTATCCAAGCTGAGAGTTCGAAAATAATAAACTCCATCTGGTCCAGTTTTCGACGTTCTCGACATAATTTAGGCAGAGTCGCTGATCACAGTGTGTTAGCCAGCCTAGTGTGGGCGGCTAACACCATTGCTAAATGTGGTAACGCCATTGTCAACTTCGGTCTGCTGAACATTCGCTCACTCACGTGCAAGGGGCCTCTCATCCACGATCTCCAAACTGATAGTAAGTTTGACTTTTTCTGTCTGAGAAATGGCAACAACCTCATGATTTTTCCCAACTTAACAAATCCACTCCCCCGGGGTATGTTTACATCTCTCAACCCTGTGGCTCTGGCCGGGGAGGAGGTCTCGCGTTAATGTATCATGAGAAATGGAAAGTCTTGCCGTTGTCTGTTCCTGACTTCAGTTCTTTTGAATCTCTTGTGTATCAATTAAAAGGACCTATTCCTAAACCAAATAATGACTTTCTGAACGACTTTGCTGTTTTCCTTACACACTTATCTACTGTTACATCAAACATACTTCTGGGGGATTTCCGAATACATATGGATAATATCAATGTCCCTATTACTAGAGACTTTACACAGTGCATCCAGAAAGTATGCATAGTGCATCACTTTTTCCACATTTTGTTATGTTAAAGCCTTATTCCAAAATGGATTAAATTCATTTTTTTCCTCAGAATTCTACACACCACACCCCATATTGACAACATGAAAAAAGTTTACTTGAGATTTTTGCAAATTTATTAAAAATAAAAAAACTGAGAAATCACATGTACATATGTTTTCACAGCCTTTGCTCAATACTTTGTCCATGCACCTTTGGCAGCAATTACACCCTCAAGTCTTTTTGAATATGATGCCTCAAGCTTGGCACACCTATCCTTGGCCAGTTTTGCCCATTCCTTTTTGCAGCACCTCTCAAGTTCTATCAGGTTGGATGGGAAGCGTCGGTGCACAGCCATTTTAAGATCTCTCCAGAGATGTTCAATCGGATTCAAGTCTGGGCTCTGGCTGGGCCACTCAAGGACATTCACAGAGTTGTCCTGAAGCCACTCCTTTGATATCTTGGCTGTGTGATTAGGGTCGTTGTCCTGCTGAAAGATGAACCGTCGCCCCAGTCTGAGGTCAAGAGCGCTCTGGAGCAGGTTTTCATCCAGGATGTCTCTGTACATTGCTGCAGTCATCTTTCCCTTTAATCTGATTAGTCCCCCAGTTCCTGCCACTGAAAAACATCCCCACAGCATGATGCTGCCACCACCATGCTTCACTGTAGGGATGGTATTGGCCTGGTGATGAGCGGTGCCTGGTTTGCTCCAAACATGATGCCTGGCATTCACACCAAAGAGTTCAATCTTTGTCTCATCAGACCAGAGAATGTTGTTTCTCATGGTCTGAGAGTCCTTCAGGTGCCTTTTGGCAAACTCCAGGCGAGCTGCCATGTGCCTTTTACTAAGGAGTGGCTTCCTTCTGGCCACTCTACCATACAGGCCTGATTGGTGGATTGCTGCAGAGATGGTTGTCCTTCTGGAAGGTTCACCACTCTCCAAAGAGGACCACATGGGGCTCTGACAGAGTGACCATCGGGTTCTTGGTCACCTCCCTGATTAAGGCCCTTCTCCCCCGATCGCCCAGTTTAGATGGCCGGCCAGCTCTAGGAAGAGTCCTGGTGGTTTCGAACTTCTCCCACTTACAGATGATGGAGGCCACTGTGCTCATTGGGACCTTCAAAGCAGCAGAAATTTTTCTGCAACCTTCCCAAGATTTGTGCTTCGAGACAATCCTGTCTCGGAGGTCTACAGACAATTCCTTTGACTTCACGCTTGGTTTGTGCTCTGACATGAACTGTCAACTGTGGGACCTTTTATAGACACGTGTGTGCCTTTCCAAATCATGTCCAATCAACTGAATTTACCACCGGTGGACTCCAATTAAGCTGCAGAAACATCTCAAGGATGATCAGGGGAAACAGGATGCACCTGAGCTCAATTTTGAGCTTCATGGCAAAGCCAGTGAATACTTATGTACATGTGCTTTCCTCATTTTTTTTATTTTTAATAAATTTGCAAAAACCTCAAGTAAACTTTTTTCGCATTGTCATTATAAGGTGTTGTGTGTATAATTCTGAGGGAAAAAATAAATTTAATTCATTTTTGGAATAAGGCTGTAACATAACAATATATGGAAAAAGTGATGCGCTGTGAATGCTTTCTGGATGCACTGTATATACTGAGTATACTTTATACATAAAATATATGTTGTCGTACCTTGCATAACTGAATAACCTTAATGGCACAATAACAATTCAATACGTTTATGGTCATTACAGTATTTGGATTTAATAATCTTCATGTGGGAAAAGGCTGACTCGCATAAATAAGTAGAGCCGAATAATGCAGTCAATGAGCTTTTGTACATTCTGCCTTAAGAATTTTGGATTCCAGCAGCCTACTGACGTTCCCACTCATCCCAAAGGACATATCTTGAACTTGATTTGTTGTTCTGGAGTTACCCCGCTTGATTGTACTGCAGATGAACTCCCCATAACTAATCATTTTCTTATTTCATTCAATGTTAATCTTGCACTTTCCAACACTAAACTTTCCCGTCTCATGTCTTTCCGTAATATTAGGAATATTAACTTAAACTCTCTTTCCTCTAGTATTGATTCCCTCATGGACATTTATAATTTATCCACTCCTGAAGAACTGGTCTCACACTAAAACACTGGACTTAATAGTATTCTAGTCGCTCCATTAAAAACTAGATCTGTTTCTTTCTCCTTTTCTGCTCCCTGGTTCATGCCCGAACTTCGGCTTGAAGTAACTTGAATGGTTATATAAAAAAACTGCACTCTTTGTTCACAAAGAGATGTATACAAACTATACACTTTATTACAAGGACTGTATTGCCCAAACTAAATCTAACTATTATACTCACATTATTTCTTCCAATGAAGGCAACACCAAGTCATTGTTTTCACTGCTTAATAATATCACACAACCCCCGGATTCCTTTCCTTCTCACCTTTACTCAACTGAATTTTGCAATTCCCTTATGTCCTTTTTTAATGAAAAAATCCAGAAGATTCATCAGTGTCTCTGTACGAATTCCTCCAGTACTTCATTTGCATTTCACCCACCAACTCACTCATTTTCTTCTTTTCAGCTTCCTACTTTCTCAGAAATCTCAGATCTCTTCTGTAAGTCTAAGCCATCCACCTGTCAACTGGACCCCCTCCCTACAGTTCTGGTCAAAGCCTGCCTCCCCTCTCTGGTCCCTCTTATCTCTGCTATAATCCACTCTTCTCTCACTACTGGTACTGTTCCTTCATCTTTTAAAACTGCTGCAATAACCCCAATACTAAAAAACCTGGTGCCGATATGACTAATTTCAGTCATTTTTGTCCTATTTCTAATCTACCCTTCATTTCCAAAATTCTTGATAAAATAATAAGCATTCAACTTCACTCCAGTTCCAGTCAGGTTCTCATCCCCTCCATAGTACAGTAACAGCACTTATAAAAATTACTAATGACCTCCTTGTGGCAGCTGATTCTGGTTTAATTACTATTCTCATCCTCCTTGATCTGAGTGCAGTCACACTACTCTTCTCAATAGATTATCTTCGATTGCAATTACCCACACTCCACTAGATTGGTTTAGATCCTACCTCTCAGGTCGCACTCAGTTTGTTCATCTTAAAACTTTCACATCCCAACTCACTGCGGTTACTTCAGGTGGGATCACCTTTTCATTATTTACCTCCTTCCCCTTGGTAATATCTTTCGTAAATATAACATTAGCTTCCACTGTTATGTTGATGACACCCAGCTCTATCTCACTAGCAAACCTGCTTTTTCCTTTTCATCCACCTCACTTATTGACTGCATAACAGAAATCAAATGCTGGTTTTCTTCAAATTTTCTTAAACTAAATAGTGAGAAAACAGGTTTTCCTCATTGGTACAAAATCAACATTATCCAAAACTGATCATTTTTCATTTGTTATTAATAATTTCTCTGTCTCCTCTTCCCCACAGGTTAAGAGTCTGTGAGTCATCCTTGATAGTACTTTAAACTTCCACATCAGTAACATTATTCCAGTCTCCCTATTTCCACCTGCGTAACATTAATCGTATTCGCCCCTCCTTCACTCCCCACACCACTGCCTTGTCACTTCTCGTCTAGATTATTGCAATTCCCTTTTCCTTGGTCTTTCTCGCAAATCTCTTTATAAGCTTCAACTGGTCCAGAATTCAGCTGCCCACATCATTACTAGAACCCCCCCTCTATTCACCATATCACTTCCGTTTCGCAGCAGCTTCACTGGCTTCCAGTTAAGTTCCGCATTCAATTCAAAATTATTCTGTTAACTTTTAAGGCTATCCACAACCTTGCCCCTCCATATCTGCCTGACCTCTCCATGTTGCCATTCCCTCCTGTACCCTTAGATCATCTCCCTCCATCCACTTGACCGTCCCCTTAGTCCGTCTTACCACCATGGAGAGCAGAGCATTCAGTTGCTCTGCTTCCCAGCTCTGGAACTCACTACCACCTGAGCTTTGAAATATTGAATCATTTTCACTTTTCAAATCTAAATTTAAAACTCATTGGTTTAAGACTACTTTTTCTCTTTGATTACAACTGCTCTGTCAGATTTTAATTTTTGTATTTTAGTTTTGTTAATAATCTATGTTTTTTCTATTGTTCGGTGTCCTTGAGTGTTTAGAAAGGTGCCTACTAATAAATAAAATGTATTATTATTATTATTACTTCCTGTAAAAATATTTAGAGAGCCATTCAAGTCATGATGTAACATCCTAGACCAATCAGAGGCTAAGAAATACAAGTGTAAGTAAGAGGTGGTCCCAGTCTCAGAGTCGTCAGGTAAAATCAGCACGTGTGTAGCTCTGCCTCGTGCTCTGTTTCTTTTGTTTGTTTTAAAGATCAGGAAAAGGACTTGGATTACAACATTATAAGCAGATCATCAGGAATAGGAAGTGAATTACTACAGAGTAAACAGATTGTCATTAATTTACATGGAAAGACTGATAAGGCGCACAGCATTATTGAAACAGCAAGGTCAAAAACATTTACCACAAGCAAGAAGTGCTATTAGATAATGACAGTGATGCTGACAGTTCGTCCCAACTAGATATTTAGGCATTGAACAAATTACTACCTTTTCAGGACAGTTTGGATCTATGTGAAGATACAGTAAGTAAACACCCCAAATATTTTGTTTTCATTTACACATATTCATCTGCATTTTTACATGAGTGCCATTCATGGGATGCCGTGGAAAGAAGAGTGAAGGGTGATGAAGGACAATAACCTATAAGAGACATTCCATGTCAGAAACTAAAATTCAGCACAATATACACATGAGAGGGGTTGATCTTTCGAATAAACATATTTAGTATTATGTAATTCTAATATGCACATTATTTGCACATTTTATTGATATTTCATAAGACAAACCATTACATTCTTCATGATGAGATCTGCAAAGGACACAGAGCCAATGAAACACAAGAACTGTGCGGAGGACTCAGCAGCTCAATGAACGTTGTGTGTCTTTGCAGGTTCCTCCCACTCAGGCACATTCTGTTCATATATTTGTTGGAGTTTCAACTATCACTGATCCCAGCACTATGGTCACATCTGAGGGAAGAAAATGTGTGAACTGCTGGCAGGGAACAGCTTGGCAGTGCAAGAAATGTAATGTGCCACTTTATCTCATTCTGGACAGGGACTGTTGTGAACAGTGGGACGTGTATGGTAAACAAATGTCCGATTTTCTGATATAAGAAATAAATGTATATAATTCATTCAGTATTGAGTGGAAATGTTGAGTGATATTGAAGAACATGCTGAAGGCATGTCTTTGAAATTTTCTAAAACTGTTGGATCTGCCGATGTTTTCTATTTTTTTCAGTAGAGAACTGAACATTTGAATGGTGTTTCACCAATTTTTGGCCATTTATACCAGTTGTTTAGCAATACTGTAGGTTTAATTTGTTCTATCAGCCATTTTTTAAAACGACAACTTCTGTTGAAAAAGAATGAAATGTAACACTTGGGCTAAAAAAACTAATATAATGCGATAAACAGACACACTACAAAAACACTACAAAATGAATTAGACCTTGAGGAGGTTAATAAGCAAGTCAATGAAAAGCAAAGTATGTTCCATTAACATCAACTAATTAAGAAAAGGACTGGAATGAAAACATCAGCCAGAAAAAGAATTTAAGACCCTTGGTCTACAGCAGCGGTTCTCAAACTTTCATATTTCCCCCTTTTCTACCTGGAATAATTCTGTGCCCCCTGCATAATATGATACTGTAGATGAGAATAGCCCATGATACAACTAACAAAGGTTTGATACTCGTACGGTGTCGCGGTATCCTATCATTTTTACTTCCATAAGATTTGCATGTGTTCGGCTAACTTGAATGAAATATTTGCAGTTTTTTTTTAAAGTGCTTTAATAACTGTTAAAATGCCTTGTGTGGTTTTTGGTAGTAATTCTAATCCCAAAAACAAAGTATACATTATTTATTCTTATTTAATAATTTTTTTATGTAAAGAAACAATTAATATGTTTTAATTTTTAAAAATCTCGTAAACGAGGATCACCAATGAAGTCAATCTCCGCGAGACGAACGTATTTTCGTCTAACAAATATTATACCGCTGTTAGTTGTATCATGAAAAAAACCCAATACGCAGTAAATGTAGCTCAATTTGGCAATATTGGCTACACTGCCAATGTGGTGCAGTCACGCTGCATTATCACCTGATCTCCTATTACTGGATTGTTCGCGACAGATATCGATACGTCTCGAACTTTCTGGATTGAAAATACGCGACTATAAAAGCAGCAGCACCGCTCGTCAGTTAATCATTAGATCTATGCCTTAGAAATGTTTTATTTTAATTTTAGTTATAATGCATTCATTGTGATTATATGCTTGAAAAATTTAATTTGAAATAAAAATGTAAAAAATTAATTTTGATGTCTTGTTCATTTATTCGACGCCCCCCACAGTTTGAGATCTGCTGGTCTACAGAATGGCTTAAATCTCAATTCCAAGTGGATCATTCCAGGCACCAACAATGTCATTTGTTGTGAGCAGAAGATCAGAGCAGAAGGTCCATCATACTGTATGTGATAAAGCCTGCTTTTCTTCTTCTCTGTCCTTCTCTTCATTTTCCTGACTTCAATGTAGGGTCAATGTGCTTAATCAACCTTCTCCAAACAGCTCTGTCCTGCACCTCATCGCCAGTCAAGGCCTTTTCCTTCAGAACGTCTTTTACTTTCTCTAGCCAACAAAGTATTCACTCAAAAACAAATCCTAGGAAGACCTTAAGATTAAGATAGTCATGTAGATTATGGAAAAAGGTGTGGCCAAATAAGGAAAAACAGAGAATGATAAAGAGTTGGGGACCAGATGGGTACCCCCTTTAATGCAAATAACTGAAACAAAAAGGTTCAACAAAATGGCCTTTGTGGTTTCCTTCATTTGAAAAGGTTCTTCTCACGTTATGGAGCCTTGTTTGCTAAGTTAGCACGGTCCAAATGGGCACCAACTTCATTGTTTAAATAGCTCCTAGAGTGGAAGAGTTGGAATGCCTGGAGCTATACTGGAAGTTACATCACAGCCCATTCCATGGCTCATCCTCTGGTCTATGGGGAAGAAAAAAGAAAAGATGCTAGCGGTCACTTTCATCCGGACACTGTGGATGTCACTGAGCCATGGAGACGCTCCCTAAATGCTCATGTGCAACAAGAGATAGATTACTGGAGGGGCACCAAAAGTTATGGATGGTGCCAGAGGTGAGCTAAATCACCAATGTCATTAGCTGGTATAATCGACTGATTGTGTTTCTAGAGCCAGAACGCATTAATGAAAACAAATGTATCATTTTACTGTTAATTAAGCTTTACTTCTTGTTAATTTTGTGAATAACACACAAGTGAGGTCTTAAATATCATCATCGCTAAAATATTCATTTATTTTTAAAAAATTATTTGAGGAAAATAACAAATGCAATCAAGTCAGACTTCCAAAACAAATGACTTCACAGTCAAACTAGAAAAGAAAAACAAAACATCAGAAACTTAATACAATGAAAGCAGGAGCAAACAGAGACAACATCTAACAAAACAGATTTCAACCCTGTCAAAAAAATGATAATTTAAAAGAGGAGTGTTTCCATATTGCTTTCATAATTAAAATAATTTACTCATAAATCCATCCATCCATTTTCCAACCCGCTGAATCCGAACACAGGGTCACGGGGGTCTGCTGTAGCCAATCCCAGCCAACACAGGGCACAAGGCAGGAATCCAATCCCGGGCAGGGTGCCAACCCACCGCAGTACTCATAAATTAGATTTAAAAGTTTAAAAAATGAAGTGAAGGATGATTTATAATGTAACATAAACTATTGCCATGAATCATTGAAATTTACAACCTGCAGAATAAAGGGTGTTGTGGTTGTTGAGTTGAATAAGTTTCAATGAAGTTAAATAATAATTAAAACAATAAAGTAAATGAAAAACAACAGGCTAGTGTCATTATCTAAAAAACTGAAAAACAAGAAAGAACAGCAAGGCCTTCCACAGATTTCTAGTGACAAAGCAATTATATGCGCCCTTAGATATACTTGCCAACTAGCATCTGTTGGCAAAACAATTACAACAGTGAGAACTTGTGTTTTAGAACACTGCAGTAACATCAGAAACAAAGGAAATTAAATAAACAATATTTTCATAAAAGATAATTATAGTTTTTAGGACTTGACATTCACCATGCAACAGATCGTTCTGCCTTTCTGTGAGAATCAACTTATTAAAACAAAAAAGTAGTATAAACCATTAAATGTTTTCAAACTTAAAGTATTTAGTTCATCTGGCTTTAAAAACAATACAAGTTAGGCTTTATTATTATCAAGCTATTATTTCCATCAAATGGCACTGAAGTTTCTGTTTTTACACATTTCTGGATTATAGCGTTTTACTTCAGTATTTTTTAAAAGACTGACCTCTTTACATATTTTTCAGTGAAATTTAGACTCTGTTGTTTCAAATAATAAATAAGGTCCTCAGTAATTAGTGCTGTGGCCTTACAAAGCCAGGAGGCTGTCTGAATACTAACACTGTCCACATGGAGTTTCCATCTTCTTCTAGTGTCTTCATGGGATATTCTCCAGCTGTTCTGTTTTTCTTACATCCCTGTTAGATTTACTGGCATCACTAAATTGGTCCGGATGACTGTGCAATCCCATCAGAATTTTGTTGCTGTTGCTGGGCTGGTTTTTGGTCTTCCAATACCCTCTCAGGTGATTAGATGACCTTAGAAAAAATGGATTGGCGGATAATACACACAATGAGCGATATTTTGAACTCATTCTCTTGCATTGTCTTATACCTATTACATTACTGAAGGTTTTGTGATAAATCACAGTTTTATGATTGGGGATTTCATAAATGTCAGACATGTGATTTTCTATGTTGTGGTGTGCTGGTCTGGTAACATCACCTCAAGACAGGTCCAATAAATCAGCAAGCTGATTAAGAAGGCAGACTCAGTTATGGGATGCCTTCTGGCTCCGCTGGCGGTAGCAGTGGAATTGACAACGAAGAGTAAACCGATCGCCGTTATGAACAATGCTGCACATCCTCTCTGTGGCACACTAGCACTGAGGAATTTGTGCACTGAGAAGTGTCTCGAGAAACACTACTTGGGCTCTTTGTACTTACAGAAATACAGTTATGCCTTTATAATACTCGCTTATCTTTAGACAAGTCAGAAGCTTGCCTTTCTTTTAGTGAAGTATTTGAGGGGGTTGTTGTTAATATTGGTGTCTGTTGTAATGTTCCTTGAGCTTTGGGAAGGTGTAATTTCCCCTTTGGGACAAATAAATGTCTATCTATCTATCTATCAAATAGTGCCTTTCATACTTATCTATCTCTCACACAATCTTAATAATAAAATATACCATTAAGCAAATGGCTTTGGTTACCTAATTTGAAATTTGGTAGCCACAAGTAATAGACTCAGTTATGATGAAGATTCAGGCACATGGTGCAACTAACTTCTATAGAGTAGTGCAATGTCGGTGATCCCCACCACCTTTGTGATGTAATTATTTAACAAGCAATGATCACATCCTCAACCAAAATCAATACGATAATGTACTCTTGTACCTACACTCAAGCAAATAGTGTGTGGCATCAGTCAGGACCTGCAAAGTATAGGTAAGAGTGTGATTTATCATGCCCACCCAGAGGGAGACCAATAAATGTAGAAATTGTAAAGTTTAATTTTAAGTTGGTTAATTATTAGTTCTGCCTTCAGCAATAGCAGTGTTAATCAAATCATTCAGCAAAGCTGCTACTTCATTTTTCTTACTTTTCTCTGTTGTAGGAGGTGGTCTCTGGCCTTTAGACTTACATCAACGTAACTGAAGCCTGCCCATTTTAAGAAACAGAATAATACAATTTATTGATAGACACAAGGATTATAGAAATATGATAAATGCATATGTGTATTTGACTTACAAGACCTGATGCAGACAGACTAGACAGACAAACATGTAATATAGAATATGTTGGCTGTTAGCTGGTGACTTAGAGTTCTAATTTACAGTATCTTGGCATAGATTAATAGTTCTACAGTACCGAGTCTTTAAAGGTGATGTCCAATGTTGTGTGGAATTGTTGCTCTTATTGCTGCTCCAGGTTCAAGTGAAGTATTCTTTATGAATTGGAGTGCACTCTTTCTCTTTCCTGTATGATTCTTTGTCCATGGTGTGCATTGCTTTCCTCAGTTAGGCCCTTTGCTATGTTATCTGCAACTTCACAGGAAAAAACATTACAATTTCAGGCACAAAAGTTCAGATGCTCAGGTTCCATTCTTCAGGCTGGCTCAATATTTAGCGTGACAAACTGGATCTTAGTTCTCAGATTTACAAAGAGGACAGTTTATTGGTTTTGGTTCTCCAAGGAAGAGCGACTCATAGCTTTTTAGTTTCAGAGTACACGTTTCAGAGGTTTTCAGTCATTTTAGAGAAAGAGAGCAAAGATCCTTTGGGAGTTCCCTTGAGAGAGCCAGAGGGACTCTATAATCCAATCAGGAGATGTTATATGTTACCTTAAAGTCACTTCCAGTTACAAAATGTGTTCTTATAGACGTGTTCTTCTGTTCATTAAAGTTGTCATTTCTTGAATTATAGGTCTTTGTTCTGTCTTGAGTCCACTTCGTACCTTCCAGCTCCAGAAGTCTCTGCAAAGATTTTATGTAAACTCTGATTTACACCTGGGGCAGCATGGTGGCGCAGTGGGTAGCGCTGCTGCCTCACAGTTATTAGAGCTGGGTTTGCTTCCCGGGTCCTCCCTGTGTGGAGTTTGCATGTTATCCCCGTGTCTATGTGGGTTTCCTCCGGGTATTCCGGTTTCCTCCCACGGTCCAAAGATATGCAGGTTAGGTGGATTGGCGATTTTAAATTGTCCCTAGTGTGTGTGTGCCCTGCCCAGAGTTTGTTTCCTGCCTTGCGCCCTGTGTTGGCTGAGATTGCTCCAGCAGACCCCTGTGACCCTGTAGTTAGAATAAAGCGGGTTGGATAAAGGATGGATGATTTACACCTTTGTTATCAGATGAAGTACAAGCCAGCCCTAGTGTGACGGGTGTACTCACTTACTTTGCAATGCAAGCTGGGGCAAGGTGCAGCTGGATGTCTTCTACAGTAAATCTCCTGGTGTGCCACTAAAGCCTAGAAGAATGGGCAATACCCACTTTGTCCTAAAGCAGTAGAGAGGCTGTTGGGTGACAGGGGAAACCAGCTGACATCAAAATGAAGCACTCCACTTCACTTACAGCTTGTCCTTGTGTCTAGAGATAAAAGGGCCTGAAATAGATTAAAACACTGACAAGGAAGCTGATTTAGAGAGCTGTTAGAATCCAGATGCTATGGATTTGGGGCTGGCCTCCAGCAGTTTCCACAGCGTAAATCTGTGAGCTGAGAAGGCTTATGTTGTGTGCATGTGAATCCACGATGGAACAATTGGCGTAGTCAGCAGCCTTTGCACTATGGTGAGGGTGGAGTGTGGTGTTAGGGTGGAGATGCATAGTGAGGGGTCATGGTGAGAGGGAATACCCAGCTGACACTACCACAATGTGCTCTGCATATAGCCTCCCTTGTGCCTAGAGGTCTCCTTCAGTTTAAAATGCTGAATAGTATGCCAAGCAGGCACAAGATTTCAAAGGGCAACCGGAAGACAAGGAAATAAAAAAAACAAACAAAAAAAAAAAACGCAAAGCAAGGGTCAGAACCAGGAAAGCTAGTATCAGTAACCAAAGCCAAGAACTGAAAGAAAAATTGAAGTCGGAAAGATTGCAGAGAGTTCAAAAACCAAAGAAACAAAACAGAAAATTATCAAAAAAAGGTTTAAAGTGTTTTGAAATATGTGTAGCTAGAAGAGGAAGTATACCCATTAGATGACCTTGTATCACATTGTGCCTTGACAAGTCACAACTTCAGAGGACAGGCCCACTCCAGGACTGGCCTGGCAAAAGGGAATCAACAATAGCACTGACAAAATGGCTGCAATATAATTGTCCAAATCAAAAATCAAAATCAAACCCATGAGTACTGTATATTTAGAATATAAATGAAACCAGTGTATTTCTTACGGTATAAAACTCTCCAGCACATGTAAAAGACATACAAAATAGGAGACCCTGACAGCTGACAAGGAGGTTGAATAATGGCGTGGTTAGTAGCTTAAGGACAACTACAGCAAATGTATCTGAAATGTTAGTCAAAACATCGAAAAATTTCATCATTGCAAAGTCCTGAGAGGAAAAATGTCTTAGAATCGAAGGAATTTCACAGAAACTATACTGATGATGTGATATTTTGAAGAAAAGATCTAATCGAAAGATTAAACGAAAGCAAAACATTAAAGAGAAACAGTTTCTATCCACTGTTCAAGGTTAATGAACAGCCTGTCACAATAAAAAGCCAAATCCTCTTTTTCTCTAACCTTTAATGCCTTTAAAAGCAGATTTATTTTAGCCTTCTCCTTAAAATGTATCAAAAAATTCTTAAGCTGAGTGTTATTATTTTGGCTTTGGTGTTATGTTCAGCATATTGTTTTAGTTTATACCTGTAATCCCAAAACAGTTTATAAAGTCCCACATCTTTCCAGTATGTATGCTTAGAACATTAGTGTGAATTTGTACATATTTTATGTTTGTTGTTGTTGTGATGTAAGATTTTGCATATAACTTGATAAATATTTTTTATGTCTTTATTTGTAATTTAGGCAAAGCAATGTAATTTAGTGTTTACCCCCAAACCCATCCTCCCAATTTTAGGAATGGGTCTCTGTTAATTTTATGACAGAGTTGGGGGAGGATATGACTTAAACCAGTTTGGCGAGTATTTCTCTGCTTTCAACCCCCCACAAGGGAGCCAGGAGGCTGAACATATGTTCTTGGGAGGGTGGCAGGTGTTAAGATGTTCTATTCCCCCATTGGTATGAAGTATGGCTGTTTGGAATTGGCTTGCCTCAGAGGCCTTTAAGTACCATGATGTCCTATTGGCTGTAGGGGTTGGACAGATCATTGATAAATCTGTTTGCTCAACCACATTCTCTCTCTTGCTAACCTGTGATGATGAAGAAGTATCTCTCTCTCCTACTAACATCTGAAAGAAGCATCTCTTACTAACCTGATGATGAAGACAACACAATGATTGATGTTCTGAAGAAAGCTGAGCACCAGTGATGCCTTAACTAGAGACATTAAGTAACTAACAAGTCTGTCTTCCACCTGAACTACACATCACCATTTAATCAGGTTGTATGGTTTCCAATATTCAAATTTTCTTTGCATATTTTTATTATTTATGAATAGTATCAATAATACATTATTTTGTGTGTAACTTAACTCCTGCTTGTCTTTTTACTATACCTAATTGTCTGAGGTTATAGATATAGAAGGGAAGGTGGGGATAAGTTATATACTATAATAGCTTATAAACAGTGGCAAGTCTGTGAGATTAGGCATTCTGACAAAGGCTACTTATTAATAATACAAAAGGGGAAAATAGAGCAAAATATATTACACTACCAAGATAAAACAGTTGTATTCAAATAGTTTTTTATTTTTTTGTCTGTTGTTGGTATTTATTTACTGCTACTATAAGAACATTAGAAAAATTAGGACAAGATCATCCATCCAGCCCAATACGCTCATCCATTCTATTCACTTGTCTAAAAAAAACCATCAAGTCGAGATTTGAAGGTCCCTAAAATCCTGCTCTCCACCACATTCTCGTGATTTCTATTTTTATTTAACTTCTGTGTCTTATCCTGAATGAATACTGGGATTTTCATACCGTACTATAATGCAGTTTTGAAGAACTTATTGTTTTGTAGCATTTTTCCCCATTGCCATTTTGCGTTTTCTTGGGCATGCCATTTTCTGAATCCTGTCATCATGTCACAAGTCCTCGTTGCCCGGGATGTGACTTTAGAGGTCACAACTTTGAGGGGTCAGTTTGTGAAAGGATTAAAGGTTGTTTCAACAGCCATTTTGTGGAAAAATCACAAAAGAATAGTGCGTGTTCATTTAGTTAGTGCCCTTGGTAATGTTTATCATTTGGGATTTTTGTTTTGGCTTCACAATTGGGCTTCATTGGCTTCCTGATTACACTTTTCTTGTTTTGTTCTGCCTCTTGTCTCTCTTTCTGGTCCTTTATTTTAAATTCTCTGTCCCCTTCTCGTGCTAGAACACACAGTACTTGTTAATATATTCCATAGGTATTCTTTGCATGAAGAAACAATTTCAAACATTTCTGCAAAATTTGCCCTTAACAAGTCTCCCACCATGTCCCAGTGTTCTTGTTGCAGAATGATGTTTAAATTTACTCATCTTTAGAATGCCATTGTACAATATGCACATGACAATACACTTACCATTATTAAGGTGGGAAAAAAGCTTAACTAATTTGACTAATGGCAGGTGAATTGGACCTCTCGTAACAGCAAAGGACGGATTTGTTATTATTGAGTCAGTTAATTTTTCAGAGTTAAGTCATACATTTTCTTACATTTTTTTAACTTTTTACAATCTTTTATAATTCTTTTTTATATACATATTTTTTTAAATATGCCTCTCTCAGTGGCTAATGATGGTAGTATTACAGAATACATCCACTTCAAAGTTAAGAATGCTTCCTAGCATTGATTCACATCTTGAGATTATATACTGTACACATTGGCTTCCATGTCATTTGAATAAAAACATTCTTTATTTGTATGAGACTACAGCTTTTTTAAAGATGTCCAGCTATCTTCTTTACTTCTTCCCATTCCCAGCAACCCAGGAGCATTGTTTCTTTCAGCTTGCTTCATGAATGCTGCAGTTGCAAATGAACTTTGATAAATGTTCTGTGGTCTGTTGCTCTGACTGTCAGTGGCAACTCCCCAAGGGACCGAGTCTCAAAGACAACGAGGAGAGCAAGATTGTGTTGTGAGAAAAAAAAGATTAAGAAACACTGAACACAATTGTACAAATAATCTTCCAAGTCATATCATCAATATGTCTGACTATGAAGACATAAATCTTTAAATCGGCCCAGTGAATCAGCAAGCTGATTAAAAGGCAGGCTCACCCATTGGATACACTCTGGACCCCATGGAGGTAGTAGAGGAGGAGAGCATTAAACTAAGTGCCATTATGAGCCATGTTGCACATCTTCTCTGTGTCATACTAACAACTGAGGGCTTTCAGCCAATGAATCATTAAGCAGAAGTATGTCAAGAAACACGACAGAGGCTCCTTTATACCAACAACAATACACCTGCATGATGCCTCACTGGGAAGTTTTCTTTGTTTTTTTAATTTTCTTCATTGTAGTCATTCTGGTGTATGTTTATATATATACAGTATTTAGTCATAACTTGGTTAACAACATACCAACTAATGAAGTTGCACTTTCATGACAGAGGTTCCATTGAGATAAACTAAATAAAATGACACGAAAGTACAACTCTGTGTGCTGACCTCAGCTGTTTCCAGTCTTAACCTTAACAAATTTCCAAGATCATGTCCATGTGTTCTTGTTGCAGAATTAGGTTTAAATTTACTCATGTTTAGAATTCCATTGTACAATATACACATGACAATACACTTACTGTTAAGATGGGAAAAAAAGCTTAACTAACTTGACTAATGGCAGGTGAATTACCAGGAAAACACTTTTTTATACAGTGTTCTAATGCTAAAGAAATACACTCGCAGGATGGCAGTTGTCAGTTTGGCAGCCGCTATGCCCTGTAAAGCACTTATCACATGTTATTACAGGTCTATAAAGCCAGTTTACTCTTCTGTTGTCTGTTGTCTGATGCAGACAGCCTCTGCTGCTCCTCTGTGTCTACAGCCGAGTCCTCTTACGAAAGACCCCTACGGGTCCTTTTAAACTCAAAAATTGGAGTTGCAGTAACAGGGACAACTAGAGAATTGTCCACTTCCCTCTGTATTTGAATTAAGGTGCTATTGTTGAATACAGGTTGAGTATTCTTCCTGAAAGTGCCAAAATAAAAGTTTTATTTGCTCAGTCCCATCCTACCTGTCTTTTGTGCGACTTAGCAACTTAAACAGCCTAGACTCGACAATATATCATAAAATAAGTGCCTAAATCATGAAGTAAATACACACTGAATCACATATAAATAAGGGAGAATCAATACAAAGGAATTAAAAAAAATTATAATGGGATAGTTTAAACTTAAACAATGATCTTAAACCTTAAATTTTAACAAAGTACTACTTGACCAACTTGAACCTGAATTGGAATGCCTTCCTAAAAGATAAGTTGAATAAAAGGCAATAAGAAAATGAGGCCAATGTATTATAAGAACCTACAGACATAACAACAAAACATATTGTGTTAATTCTCAAATTAGCATATTTAAAACACAAACATATCAAAGTAAAACTAAACAATCAAAACGACTGTAGATTTTTACTTCACTGCTAAAGATTGATTTAATTATAAGTACAGTGGTACCTTGAGATACGAGTGCCCCAACGTAGGAGTTTTTTGAGATACGAGCCGTCACTAGGTCGATTTTTTGCCTTGAGTTACATGCCAAAATTCGAAATACGAGCCATCAAAGAGCATTCCGAGGAACTGACGACGGAGGAGTTGACGGAACTACAGACGCGGCAACATAAGTTCTGCAGGAGATTGGTATCGTGGAGGAGGTTATCTCTTAAATTGAGATAAAGGAAGTGTTTGCAATGTGGGAAAAAGTTTTGAACTTTAAAGAAAAGAAACACCCTGAACAAGTTGCAACTGATCATGCAGCGGCGCTATTTAATGACACTTGTTTAACACTTGACTTTATTGAAAAGAAACACCAGTTGCAAATGATCATGCAGCGGCGCTATTTAATGATACTTGTTTAACACTTGACTTTATTGAAAAGAAACACCAGTTGCAAATGATCATGCAGCGGCGCTATTTAATGACACTTGCCTAACTCATTTCAGAAACATTCTAAAGGGGAGGACTAAACAAAGCTCCTTGGACAGGTTTCTGTTGAAATGCCTTGAGAAAGAAATTGATGAAAGCTTGGCAAAAAAGAAAAAAACTAGTGAAGAAAATTAAGTTAAGCAAAAGTGAACATTACAATACGCTAAGCGACTTTGCCAACATCTGTTTGTGTATTAGGTTTTATTTTGTTTGTATACAATATCTGTTCATTATAAATACATTTTTCTTATGTTGAAAACATTTAACAAAAAATTGGGGTGGTTTTTTGGGGGCTGGCACAAATGAATCTCATTTCAATTAATTTCAATGGGGAAAACTGATTTGAGATATAATCATTTTGACTTACGAGTTTGGTCATTGAACGATTTAAACTCGTATTTCAAGGTATCACTGTATAAGCATCTCCTAAATTGTGTTAAAACTGCGAAAATACTGTCCTTAACTATTTATCATTATCAGCGACTTGATAATTATACACTACATAAGTGTTTTTCAACTACTGACCTGAAAGAAACACACTCCTCAGATGGCCAACACCTGTCTGAGAAGGACGGGACTACCTGGAAAGGCCAACATGAAAGCAGTGTAGTGATCACTGTTTTGCAGACACAGCACTTAGAGTGCACTGCAGCAGCCAGCAGACATGTTGGAGTTCTAGCTGCCAGTATGTGTGTTGACAGCGTGCTCACCAAGTGCTCTGTCTGTGAGTGGCAATCTCCAAACTGATTCTTGGCATCTCCAGTAGTCGAGACTCTTTGGACAGGACAGTCTAGAACATGTATGACAGTTAATGTTTTTGCAGTTGGTAGAATCGTGGTGTGCCTTGGAATTTTTTGGGTAACAAAAAGTGTCCTATACCTTTGCTTTTGGCACACTTATAAGTTCTCCATAGCAGCTATCTTACTTAAAAACTGACACTGTGCTTTACTGGGATGGATATGTTGCGTTCTTTGCCTAAATTAGTGAAGATATTTCAAACTGGAATAATGGGTAGGGATAAATATTACACTTCTATTTTGTAGAATTTTTACATTATGTTAAGGCAGTCAGCACTGCAAGCTACTTGACGGACTGGCGAGTTAAATACAGAGGTACAGGAGACTTATCATGGTTTTAGTGCCACTCAAAAATAACTTTGCACTTAGTTGGTATGACATTGATTGGATGTTCTTACAGAAACATTAAAAAAAAAAATCTTTTTTTTCATCTTCGCAACTGCCGTAACCCCTCTACACCTCCCCACTTTTTTCCCTCTTCCCTGCATCTATGTGGGTATGTATAAACTGGCCACATTAATTGCAAAAATGATCATGTTAACTTTCCCATGCCTAATATATTGTGGTCAGGTTCAGGAATGACAGTTCGGAGATTTCCAGAAATTTTGTGGTGCCAACTACGTCGTCCCTTTTATTGTCCGAAGACACAACTAAAAAAACAAAAAAAAACAAAACACTCTTTGCCTCATGTCTTGTCATAAGAGGTGGACTGGGTAGCCTAGTCATAGCTAGCGCAGCTCCAGTAAATGACTACATCCCTTCAGGAGGGGTTTATGGCAGCTGAAACGTAAGATGGAGGGGTCAAATGCCCTCACTGGGCAGCTTCTTGGAACTGAGGACAAAGAAGGAGATGACAATGTCAGCATCAGAATCTCTTGTCTCAACGGGGTATTACGTACCTCAACTGAGCCAGCGAGGAGGTCCTCCGATGCACATGCATGACAATACATAATGACCGGGAAGCAGATCAGAGCACTCAGATAAATTGCTGTAATACCAAATGAGTCAACCTATTTAGTCAAAATAAGAAACACATCCTTTAGGCCCAAAAAATATTAAAGAAAACAGCTTTGGTTAGCCTTAAAAATAACCAAAACAGCTCTGTCCTCTCCAAATACCAGGTGAAAGTGTGATGCCACCCTCCAGGGCTGGCTCCTTTTTATATTGTCTGTTCCAAAAGAGGCAGTGCTTTTTGGGGGCAATGCGGATATGGCTATGTGTCCTCTTTCAGCATCTGTTCAATGCTGCAAGGAAAGAAGAAGATAATGTTAGCATCAGCATACCCTTTTGTTCAAGGGTGGTAGTGCCTACTTATTCAGGGCCAGGAAGATGATATATACACACACACACACACACACACACACACATATATATATACATATATATATATTATTGTAAGATATGGCCGGCCATGTACCCCGGCCAATACCTCCAGGCCGCCAGATGGAGCCCTCCTTGCAGCGTAGAGGTGCCCCAAATGCCAGCAGGGAATTATGGACAGTGATCTTTAAATGCACAGCCCTGCTGGATACCATGGGGGCCGCCAGGAGTCGTTGCAGGGAGGCCCAGGGACTATTTTCCCTATACTCCGGAAGTACGTTCCTCTCACATGGACAGAAGAAATGACATGCTTCCGGGATGAAGAAAAGAGAAGTTTTACCTGACCCGGAAGTGATAGAAAGTCACATGGACTGAGGGACAAACACTTCCGGGTCAAGGAGTATAAAGGACTCTGGGAGATCCCAGACAGATGAGCTGAGTTGGGAGGCAGGGTGGCTAAGCGTCTGGGAGGTTGGAGGATTTGTTATTGTTTATTGTTATTGGAGTATTTGGGAGTAGAGAGTGCTTTGTGCACATTATTGTTATAATAAATATCATTATTGGACTTTTACCTGGTGTTTGACGTGTAGTCTGAGGGTACAAGGGTGCGAGCAAACCCTTAATCTGTCATAATATATATATATATATATATATATATATATATATATATATTGTCACACACGTGCGATATGGAGACAGCTGAAGGGCCTAAATGATAGTAATTTAATGGCAGACCAGGGGGTGGCGGGGGACGTTGACTGTCTCTCTCAATCTCTTGCAGACCATCCATGGGAAATCCCATAGGGTACCGGCACCGATGATGACATCACTTCCAGTCCCGACAATGCCACTGCCGGCTCCTCCCCCGATGATGACATCACTTCTGGTCCAGACAATGACATTTCTGTTTCCAGGCCCGACAATGTCACTTCCAGGTCTGTCCCCGATGACGGTATTTCCTTTACTGGCTTTTAAAGCCACCATTTTACCTCAATGCAATCAGTTCTATTATGGACTCAAATTTGTGAACATCTCTTTTCAAAATAACTCATTCTTCTCAAGTCTCATTCTTCTGACAATATACATAAATATATATATTTTGTAACATTACATGATGTTTTTCTCTTTATCTTTCAAGATTATGCATTACTTTTAGTGTGCTGCGCTAATACTGTATGTGCAAGTGCATTTATTAACAATACATTTTGAATTGAATATGTTTGGACTTTCTGCAGCCTGTGTTCTGGTTTCAGTGTCACAGCATGGTGCCCGTAGTTAAATCTAGGATGAGGTGTTAAGAGTGAAGCTTTAGCTCTGGATGAGTGTTTACTGGAACTGCTAATTTGAAAAGCTCTGAGCAAATTACTTTACATTGTTGGCAAAAGAAGTCTTTAGTTCTTCATTTTATCTCCTTCATTTCTGGTAGAATCTTTCTTTCCATTGTGGATTACCTACACTACAGATAAGTGTTGTGTGAGTCTACTGAGCTGCACACAGGCTTAGGCTATAAATTAATTTTTGTATGCTTCTCCATAGCTCTGGTAGTACAACAAAAGCCCACGCAGACTAATCAGAGTTTTTTTTTCATTCAGTTTTTTTTCCTCTAGAATTTTTCATGGAGAATTAAAGGATTAACAATTCTTTTAGAATTTCTGTGTTTGAGGATGCATTTTTATTGGCTTTTCTAATTATTATACATGTAGCACTTTGTTATAATCCCTTGAATTGAAACAGAAAGCTGTAGTACTTCATTCATTTTTATCTTTCTGCCAGCAGTTCATGGCTGTTGCAGCGTTAACAGTGTTAGTCTGAGAAAAACAATATGACAGAGCTGTTGATTTTTAATGTGAGTAGATTTGCTTAATTTACTTTTCAGAGAATTTAGTCTCAAAGGGGAGAGAAGGTCAGTTTTTTACAGATTAAGGTAATTTAGCACTCCAGTGTTAATGGCCCCAGAATTCTCCAGATGAACTGAGCTAGTAAATCAAAGGGAAAAGCAAAGAATTGCACATTGTAGTTTTATTTCTATTGGATAGTTATGAAAAGGGAAGCAATACTTTCATTTTAAAACTCAAGGATACTTTGATTCAAATTTTTCACATTTATCTAAATTAGAATCCACATCTAATTTGGAAACAATGTTTTGAAATCTTGCTGACAGAAATATGTGTTATGAGGACCCCCTTGAATGACAGACAGAAGGGGTTGGACCGAAAGGATTGAAGTTTTTCTGTCCTTGATGAATTTCTAACTTCGGAAGGGCTAGCCCTGTCATATGTTCTGTGTGGAGAAAGAGAAGAGTGAAGGAGTGATGAAGAAGACTTCTAGGGCCAAACTGCTTCAATAGCTCTGCAGCAAGAAGAGCCGGTCTGGTTAGTGTCTCTTGGCACATTACTTTTTATTCTGTCAGTAGTACAATGTACAGTAACTGGAGATAAGGGGTTCCATAATCGTGAATGAATAAAGATCATTAACACAATTGTCTTATGTTTCTGTTATCCAACTTCAAGGAATACTCCAGCTAAAAGTAATATTTTTTACATATTATTTACACCATGTTGATTATAGCAACTGCATTGGGCTGGCGCCCTGCCCATGGTTTGTTTCCTGCCTTGCCCCCTGTGTTGGCTGGGATTGGCTCCAGCAGACCCCTGTGACCCTGTATTCGGATTCAACGGGTTAGGAAATGGATGGATGGATGGATAATGGATGGATGTGGACAAGAAAAAATTTTAATGCTATGTTTTCATACAGAATGGAGAGAAAAACTTTATGATATAACAGATGCCAGTAGAGACCAATGCTATTCAACAACAAACAATGTGAAAAATCTCATAATCCACATGTCAGTTATCTAGTCAACTGCTCAAAACAGAAAACACTTTTTTTTTTTTTTTTTTTAAAAAATGGTTACTTCCTGGAAAATCTATGAATATCATAAATGTGAAACTAAAGCACCATGGGAATTACTTTTTGAATCGAAGACCCACCTCTACCTTAGATTCATTGGTTCAGAGACCTGACTTCAGTTCAAAAGTGACTTCCATGAGGCTTTCGTTTCTAGTTTATGATGTTCACAGATGATTCCGGAAGTAACTATTTAACAATTTTTTGGTAAAAAAACACGTGTTTTGCATGTTTTTAAGCTACCATAAATTAATAGACAAGGAGACACAAAAAGGTTTGGGGCAGCCACCCGTATAATTTTTCCTGGCTGCAAAATTGTTGAAAGTAGTATGTTGGTTTGAGTCCAGAACAGAACTGAATTGCTGAGGTAATGATGGCAGTTTTAAGAGAAAGCAGAGTAAGTGGCGTCATTGGGGCAGGCGGAATCGGAAATGATGTCATCGGAAGTGACATCATCAGGGCCAGGCGGAATTTCCCATAAATGGTCTGTATTGGAAAGAGAGAAGGGATCAGTATACTTTGCCACCCCCTGGTCTGGCGTGGAATTGCCCTCATTCAGGCCCTTTAGCTGCCTCTCATACGCACGTGTGTGACAGAGCATATGACTGGTTATATGTGAATAATGTGACATGAGTAATGTGGGATTTTATTTTCTTTATAATATCGTTTGCTGTTGTACAGTATTAATCACTTTTGGCTTTGGTTATATCATAAATTTTTTTATCTCCATTCTGAATGAAAATGTGACATTAAAAATTTTGCTACCATTACAAAGTTCATGGGGTGAGTAACACATTAAAATGCATCATTTTGGGGGTGGATTTTTTTGAATTATCCAAACATTTGATTTAGTGTAACTAAAGCTGGTTTTAGTGAATTACAGTTGGGTTAAATGTTATAAATTGGTTGTGAATGTAAATTATAAGGGGCTCTAAAGCTGCCTAATTGGCTACCACTCTCAGGGGGCTGCTTTTGTCAAGTTTTTTTTTTCCATTTTTCCTCCCTTCATTAAATTTGTCTAATGGTCACAGTAATTGTGTTGTAATCTTGAAATTATGGGCTTTATTTTCTCACTGTCATTGTGCTAAATTTTGATTTGTCCCTTTTGTAATATTTGATTGTTTATTATTTACAGTTCTGCAATGATGCCATTTTGTGTTTTGTATATGGACCAGCAATTTCAATCCCAGTTATCAGGATGTAACGATGGGTTGCTAGGGGGTGGTAACAGGAAGTTGCTCTACCATGATGTCAATTGAGGTGACAGTATATAACCAGCTCACTACCATCTGTTATGAAGTGAAGCCTTCTAATGTCAAAAGGGGTGTAAAGTCTCCAAAAGGCTTCCTTAAACCCAGCTTCACTAGTCTACCTCAGGCTTTGCAGGTCAAACAAGGGGATTAAGCCTTAAAAATAATCTTAAATACCCCAAAAATATAACATAACATAAATCTTTAACAGGTTTGACCACCCTAACCCACTCTCACCTCGGAGTATTGCACCCTCCAACCATCCTTCTGCTGATACCAGCATAGGAGAGACATCCCCACCCACAATTACTGCAGCGCAGGTGAGCAGAGAGCTGAGGAGACTTCGTGCCAGCAAAGCAGCGGGTCCAGATGGAGTATCGCCACAAAGGCCTGTGCATTGGAGCTGGGGAGTCCTCTACAGCGCATCTTCAACCTGAGCCTGGAACAGCGGAGAGTCCTGAGGCTTTGGAAAACATCTTGTATCACCCCAGTCCCAAAGGTATCATGTCCTAGTGAGCTGAATGACTTCCAGCCTGTTGCTCTAACGTCACATGTGATGAAGACCATGGAGTGGCTGCTGCTTCACCACCTAAGGCCACAGGTCCATCACGCCCTCGACCCTCTGCAGTTCGCATACCAGGAGAAGGTGGGAGAGGAGGATGCCATCATCTATATGCTACACCGATCCCTCTCCCACTGGGACAGAGGCAGTGGTGCTGTAAGAATTATGTTTCTGGACTCCTCTAGCGCCTTCAACACCATCCAACCTCTGCTCCTTAGGGACAAGCTGACAGAGATGGGAGTAGACTCACACCTGGTGGCACAGATTGTGGACTATCTTACAGACAGACCTCAATATGTGCGTCTCGGGAACTGCAGGTCTGACATTGTGGTCAGCAACACAGGAGCACCGCAGGGCACTGTACTTTCTCCAGTCCTGTTCAGCCTGTATACATCAGACTTCCAATACGACACATCCTGCCACGTGCAAAAGTTCGCTGATGACACTGCTATCGTGGGCTGCATCAGGAGTGTACAGGAGGAGGAGTATAGGAAGCTAATCAAGGACTTTGTTAAATGGTGCGACTCAAACCACTTACACCTGAACACCAGGAAAACCAAGGAACTGGTGGTGGATTTTAGAAGGCCCAGGCCCCTCCTGGATCCCGTGATCATCAGAGGTGACTGTGCAGAGGGTGCAGACCTATAAATACCTGGGAGTGCAGGTGGATGATAAATTCTACTGGTCTGCCAATACTGATGCTCTGTGTAAGAAACGTCAGAGCTGACTATACTTCCTTAGAAGGCTGGCGTCCTTCAACATCTGCAATAAGATGCTGCAGATGTTCTATCAGACGGTTGTGGCGAGTGCCATCTTCTATGTGATGGTGTGCTGGGGAGGCAGCATAAAGAAGAAGGACGCCTCACACCTGGACAAACTTGTGAGGAAGGCAGGCTCTATTGTAGGAATGAAGCTGGACAGTTTAACATCCATGGCAGAGCGACGGGCGCTGAGCAGGCTCCTGTCAATCATGGAGAATCCACTGCACCCAATGAACAGTGTCATCTCCAGACAGAGGAGCAGCTTCAGTGACAGACTGCTGTCACCGTCCTGCTCCACTGACAGACTGAGGAGATCGTTCCTTCCCCACACTATGCGACTTTTCAATTCCACCCGGCGGGGTAAACGGTAACATTATACAAAGTTATTGTCTGTTTTAACCCGCATTTTTATTACTCTTTAATTTAATATTGTTTTTTGTATCAGTATGCTGCTGCTGGATTATGTGAATTTCCCTTTGGGATTAATAAAGTATCTATCTATCTCTATCAAAAGCCCTACAAGGGGAGAGATGATTGTAAACCCTTGACTTGTATAAAAAGGCAAACAAGGAATCTTTATGAATGGAAAATTTAGGTAAGTAAAATAGCCAAAATGCAAAGAAAAGCCCAAAAGGGAACAAATTGTAGAAAGGCAATCCACTGCAAACAAATCCCAATAGACAATCCAGAAGAATACCCCAAGAACAGAGCAGAGAATTAAAAAAGTAATAATCCAAACACCAAACAATACTTACAAACTCTACTACAAATGAATGATATTACTGCTCCTGAGTCTTCACAGCTGATTTAAATAATGAAGATGGAGTACTCAGTGTTTGTGATGTCAGTGTGACCCCGCCTTCTTGGGCTCCACCCATAAGGAACAGGAAGTATAAGCATATTCAAAGAGACAGTACACAATACATCAATAATAAGAAAAATGTACAAGAATCACTTTAACATATGAAAAATAATAATAAAATACATAACCACATAATCATAACACCATCAGTATCATTCAAAATTCTATAGACCTTAGAATAAAAGAGCAAAGGAGTTTACTTAAAGATGATTATTTATTCCTGACAATGAATCTTTGTTTCTTTTCACAATGAGCTATTGATCAAAGTTTTTCGTTTCGGTGCATGTGTCTTTTTAATCTCCCAGTTTTAAGTGCCCCTGCTTCTTCAACGCCTTACTGTTCTGTGCCCATTTCCCAGTCCCTTCTAACTTTTTTCCAGTCAGTACAGTTTGATGGACTGCCATGTTGTTAACTGCTGCTGCTCTTGGTTGAAGCTAATGAAGATCATAACAGAGGAATTAGCTTAGGAAGATAGACTGATAGATGAAGGAACCATTCTAATAAATTATACTTTATGTGTTTGGAACATCTGACATGATTGGCAATATATTTTGTGAATTTCCCCTTGGGATTAATAAAGTATCTATCTATCTATCTATCTATCTATCATATGTGTGCATCAGTTAAATAATTTATTTCATTTATATATTCTTTAAACCTATTATAGTAATTCAGGTTTGTGGGGGCCAAATCCTTCTCCTGCTGTACTGGGCCCAAGTCTGTTGCTGAGCACTCTTACTCTGTAATGAAGTGGGCTTTTTGCTATCTAATGAATTAGTTTGAGTCGTTTTTGAAATAATTAGATTTGCTTTTATTGTGGTTTACGCTTTTTATTATTCTTATTTATTTAGTTTTAGTGTGGTCATCTTCTTTTTGTGTCAATTCTTGGCAATGTTGTTTATAGTTGCTAGGCTAGTTTCCAGTCATGAACACTGAGTAGGCAAATGTCACCACTCCACCCTACTTAAGATGGCTGCATACAGCCTTAGACATCCAAGATTTTGGATTTGCTTATGAAGAACATCCTATTCAGCCAGAACTGGAATACAGTAAGGCAAATTTGTTTGAAAATTGTTTGGAAAATGAAGCGTTGTATTAAATCAGGCCAAAGTTTGTTACCAACAGATCATACTAACAACTGTCTAACCAGGAGGCAAAGCAAAGTCAGGAGTCAACACCAAGAGGTTTTTACCCGACAAATATATATCTCAAAATAACCTGTAAACCATCACTTAAGTGATGTCACATGTCGCACACCGCCAATTGTCTGTTCGTAGCATCCTCATAGCAACAGTACACAAAGAAAAACATTATGAGAAAATGAAAACATCATAGTCTCGCATTATAACATAAAATGTTTCCATCAACTATAGATCAAAGACAAAAATAACTTAATGTAAATCAATTCTACACAATAAAAACCTTTAGAAGGAGACAAATTTATTCTTCTGTTTTTCAGAACATGGTCAACAAAACAGAAAAATGTACCAAAATACACATACCATACCAGTAACGGTGCACTGCATTTGACTTGTTCATTCCTAGTTTTCATTCTCTTTCTTTCTCTTTACATTTAGCATTTGTTTGCTCAGAGGTTGATGCGCTTACTGCTTCCTGAGCAGCTCTTCTGGTCTCCACCCTATCGACCCACTTCTTCTGTTCTTTCGCTGGCATCTTTTCACGTTGAAACTGATTAAGTCAGTGTTTGTGTTGCAATTATTTAGTGCGTTTTCCTTAATGTTTCACTTAAGCTGGCACTTAAGTCTTTAATCTGCCTCAAGAATGATTTAAGATACGAAGGTAAGGGAAGTGACAGTCAAGGCGTTAGGGATGAGAACGGCGCCCGTACACATGTGCCGCACAGCCGCCCTGCTGTCCATTGCTGAGATTCTACAATAAAATAACATAAGAATAAAAAGAGGAATAATCTTGGAGGTCAATCATCACTCCAAAAGCGGATAGTAGACATCACATAGTATATGTATACCAAATTTCAGGTCAATAGTTACAACAAGCTGCAGGTGATTTAAAATCCTGGACAGACAAACAAACAGCCACGTAGTGTATTATAGAAGAAGATATGGGTGCTTTTAGTTAGAGTGAGGGCTTAAGGATTTTGCGCTTGAAATTAGAACATTCTGCAATGTATATAGGCGGGTCGGTGGTGCAGTGGTAGTGTTTCTCTTTCTTCATCCTGTAAAGCACTTTCAGCTACATCTTTTATATGAAAATGTGCTATATACATAAATGTCGTTGTTGTTGTTGTGCCACTGCCTTGTAAAAAGGAACCCAGGGTTTACATGCCAGGTCCCCCCTGTATGGATTTTCTCACACAGTCCAAAGGCATGCAGTTGAACTAATATGTGTGTGTGTGTGTGTGTATGTGGGTTGAATGTGTCTGTTCACCCTGTGATGGACTGGCGCCCTGCCCAGGGATTGTTCCTGCCTTGTGCCCCATATTTACTGCTCACAATGAAACAAGTTTCAAATATGAATTGATGGATGCAATGTATGGTTTGACTACATTTTTGCCTTTGATGATTGCTTCTGTTTGTCCTTCTAATTAACCAAATCCCATTTGGCGCTTTTGAATATATGGGCTTATTAGCTGTACAGTATATCACCCCCTGATTTTTAAAGTTCTAATCTCTGTAAATGCTTATTTTAATGATGTCCTTAACACAGGTGCCGCCACCTGAAGTAGTTGCTCAGGAGTTTCGCTCAGGTTTCGTTTTTTGTTAGACTTATAAATTAAGAGTCAAATGTCTTCTCCCTTGAGACGGTTTGCATTAAAATTTGCAGCTTTGTCACTCATGATTTCTTATAATGGATGTGGTTTATGGCTTTGGCTGTGCGGACACAAAAAGACAGTGACATTTTTAATGAAAGGAAATAGGAGTTGAGACATGATCTATAACTTAAGCTGGGGTTGTTACCAAATATCTAACCCAATATATTGTCAAATTCAAAACGCTATTAAAAAATCAAGTGTTCTAAAATGAAACGCAAGTTTGCAAGATCAGGAAAGATTTAGTCAAAAACAAAATCACTCACTGACTCTGTTTTTATCTTAATCTCAGATATTTAGTTAATGGTTTTACAGATTTTTATAAAATCACTCCAAGGATTTCACACGCTGCGCAATCCCGATGCCTTCTGGGAACTATCATTAAGGAAACTACGACGCATATATATATACAGTATATATATTGTAACAGATTGAGATCCTCTTGACCCCTTGAACCTTCAGACCACTCGTCAGACACCAGGTAAAAGTCCAATAATAAGATTTATTATAATAATAAAGTGCACAAAGCACGCTCCTCTCCACAATTCTCAATAATCAAATACACAATTCTCAAATAAATCAATCCTCCACTCCCAGACGTTTAGCCACCCTGCCTCCTAACTCAGCTCTCTGTCTGGGATCTCCCACAGTCCTTTATAGTCCTCGACCCAGAAGTGTTTCTGAGCCCTCAGTTCATGTGATTATCCAACACTTCCGGGTCAGGCACAAACTTCTCTTTTTCTTCAGCCCAGAATTATATCCTTTCTTCCGCTTCCGCGATTGTGAATTACTTCCGAGCTATAAGGAAAGTATAAGTCCCTGGGCCTCCCAGTAGCATCCTCCGGTGGCCCCCATGGTATCCAGCAAGGCTGTGATGAAAAACTCCAAGTTCCATGATGCCCTGCTGGAATTTGGGGCCCTTCCATGTTGCAGGGATGGCTCCATCTGGTGGTTTGGGGGTGTTTGCCGGGATACAATATATATATTGTGGACTCGGACCCGGACACACACAGACGGACATCATAAGTTCCACCACACACCGTTTATTTACACTATTTACAAGTCAATTTACGTGCACACAAACCCCAGTGCCTCTTGCACCGTTCCCCCAATGTCCAGGCCTCACAGTTTTTGTGCCTTCCTGGCCACCTCCAGTCCTCTCTCTCCAGCTCCGTCTCTCTTCCACCCGACTTCCGCTTCCGACTGAAGGGAGGTGGCCTCTTAAATAGGAACCCGGATGGGCTCCAGCTGCTTCCCGGCACTCCTCCGTAGACACGCCCCAGTGTGGCGGAAGTGCTGGCTGCGCACCCGGAAGCCATCTGGGTGTCCCCTGTCGTCTTACCCCCAGCACTTCCTGGTGTGGCGTAAGTGCTGGGCTCCAGGGATATTCAGGCACCGGATCGGCGCCTGGCGGTGGCCACGGGTCTCTACAGGGCTGGGTTTCCAAGCCCTTTACCCAAGGCCCCCAACACAACCAGGGTGGATGTCACAATATGTATGTATTTACTGAATTGATATTTAGTTACCTGTGGTGGGCTGGCGCCCTTCCCAGGGTTTGTTTCCTGCCTTGCACCCTGTGCTGGCTGGGATTGAATCCAGCAGACCCCCATGACCCTGTAGTTAGGATATAGCAGGTTGGATAATGGATGGGTGGATATTTAGTTACATTTAATTATTTAATAAACTTAGTACAGGTTACAAGTAATTCTTTTGAGTTTGGGGAGAGTTTTATGGTGCTGGCTTTCATGCTTAGGGCTAAATTGTAAAAACGTGCCAAGCCAGGATTGCACCCCAACTATCTGGTGCTGTGAAACAGACGGTCTAACCACCAAGCCACTGTGTTTCCCCTTCATTTCATTAAATATTTACCCTTTTTTTCAAATCAGAATGACTACAAGTGACATGCATAGTCTATAACTTCCAAAGATACAAGATTAAACTGTAAAAGTGGCTTAATAAATGTAACGATGACTCCAGCACTGGCCTAATACGAAAGAAGCCCTTACTGAATGTTTTACTGCCAATCTTTTACCGATTAATAATTCAGGTCAGCTCTATAAAGATTAATGAGGAGAATAATTCATTTCTCTAAGCAGGACAGAAGCGCTCATACAATACAAGGTTTAAAGGATTTCAGCTTTGTGTTTTATCGATGAATTCTCTGGTGCAACTAACTTTCAGTTGCGAACTTTTTTTATTTGTATTCCTTCCTTCTCTTCTATGGTCCAGATCTTCCACTAGCCTTTTGCCCTTTAATGACATAAGTTTACTTGGAGTCTTTCTGCTTGACCCTGAATAATAAACAGAAAAATAAACAATGCAGACTCGCTCTAAATTACAATCTGAATCCCATTTTAAGATGTACATATTCTACAATTGAGAGACTGGTAGAGTCAGCAAGGGAAACGACTCAAGGCTAGAGAGGCACATGAATTTCCCTTCACCTGTCATATTCTATTGTCATTGCGATCAATCAAAGTGCTGAGGCAGATGGACCATGTGAAACTTGGGGATTTTTCTGCGTATTTTGTATCGACTGACTTCCAAAAGTAAAGGCTACTTTTTTAGTAAGATTTCTTTTTGCATCAGCATCCACCATTGCCTGAAATGGTTTAATTTCAGGTGACTACCTGTTAAAGCTCATCGAGAGAATGCCAAGAGGGTGCAAAGCAGTAATCAGAGCAAAGGGTGGCTATTTTGAAGAAACTAGAATATAAAACATGTTTTCAGTTATTTCACCTTTTTTTATTAAGTACATGACTCCACATGTGTTCATTCATAGTTTTGATGCCTTCAGTGAGAATCTACCAATGTAAATGGTCATGAAAATAAAGAAACACATTGAATGAGGAGGTGTGTCCAAACTTTTGGCCTGTACTGTATATACTGTATATACTTGCATATTAGTTGGGTCATGAAACCCGAAAAATCAATCATAAAATCAGACCCCAACTTATACGCCTGTTCAAAAATGTGACACTTACATTTTTTATTTATTTATTTATTTTACATCTTCTTGCCTCCTCCAATCTCGCACCAGTTTCTCCGACATATCGAATTTTGTTGCAGCAGTGCAGTTCCCAATTTCTTTTGCCACGTCAATGACTTTTAATTTAAAGCAAGCTTCATATTTTCTTCTGATCAAATGTTCCATCGTAGATAAGGGATGCTCTTACGATAAAGGTGTATGAGGGTGTGAGATACAGAAAACATAAAACAGTGTGAGTTTTCCACAGTCGACTTATACTACAGACATTATAAAATACTGGAAATTACACAGTAAAATCAAGCCCTGACTTATCTGTGGGAAAACTTATCTGTGAATTTATACAGTATATATACTGTACAGTAAGAGAGTAGACAGGCTTCAATAAAAAGTCATGACCCCATATGACAACAAAAAAAGCACACAACAATTGTAGAGAAGTCTTTCCAGACATGAATTCTCAATCAAACAGGCCTCAAGATGTTGCATCTTTCAGTCTTAAATCCTTCCTGCAGAAAGAGGCAGGTCCAGGTGACCTTAATAGCAGAAGAGATATCAGTGGTGCTATAGACCACTTCTGGTCTGCAGAGGGAAGAAGAGAATAGATATCAGGACACAGCGCCAACCGCTGGAGTGGCGGGGAATTACAATCATCAAGTCCTTAAGCACATCCTATATGTATATAGTACTGTACAGGGTGCGCATAAAGTCCGTATACCCCTATCTTTTGGAGGATTTTGAAAACACGTTTCGATTGAGGGAGCTGTGATAAACCGCGCACTCTTCAGAGAACATAACCTTTTCCTTCTCAGCATTTGTTGGAAATTAGTGCAGCATCAGATCACAAGCTTCCTGACGTCTGTCCAAGTCGCCATCTGATAACTCGTTAACGTGCAATGGACGCCAACATTTCATTTGCAAGTCCTGTTTATTGTGTTTTCGCATTGTCGATTCCACTATTTCCAACTCAGCAGCCTGTTTACGAGTGGATTTCATTGGGGATCGTTGGACAGGGTCTGCCACATCTGCACACGTTTCATGCCTTGTGGATGGTCTTCCACTTCGCAGCGCATCTCGGACACTGCCTGTTGCAAAAGCCTTCTTCTCCCACTGCAACAACATCCTCTTTGTCGGTGATGCCTTCCCAAAACGCACAACAAAGTCATCCATGACATTTTTGATCGATTTCCCAGTAACAGGCCGCTCATGACCCACACAGTGGCCACCAAACGCTCCTCGATCGTGAAAACACTTGTGTCACCCATCGCTTCGTCCACGTTGTTGCGATTTCTTGAGCGGCAGCAGGTGGCATCACCAGACAGGATGTCGGAAACACACCTTGAAATACCAGGAAGACTTGAGCTGATGTCCACAGGAACCAAATTGTCATGGCTATTCCTGTAAATGCTCCTAAAGATAGGGGTATACAGACTTTGTGCGCACCCTGTATATAAAGAAAGAGAGATTGCTGGATTCATGAATAAAGCTAACTTTTCCATTTCTACATCCAGTTAAACAGGTTTTCCTAAAACTAGCATCACTCTCTTTTGTATGTTGTAAATAAAAGTGGGTCACCTTTACCGTGCGGGACACCGACTCCCTCCCGCTTTTATTTGCAACATGAAGCAAACCTAGCAGACACCTTAGCGGTTGAGATAACTATACTAAAGATTTCCAGCATCCTGAGCTACTGTGCTGTAGCAAACTCATAATTCAAGCTCTGCTACATCCTTATCCAGTTGATTTCCCTGAGTCTGGTGAATGGCCCTTCCAACCCTTGACAGTAACGTAACCAAAATCAGAATCTTTCTTCAAGATTCCTAAAGATAAGCCAGTAGTGGATCCTTTGCTGATGGCTTAATAGTGTTGTTTGTAGGATTTAATTGCATGGCAAACAAGTTATATGCATTCAGATGTAGGGACCTTCAGAATCATATTATAATCTGTACTTTATATGATTTTGAGCACTTTATGCCTGGGAAAGGGGCCATACAAATGAAATATACATATTCTTCTTCTTCTTCTTCTTCTTATTATTATTATTAAGACCATGAACAATGTGCAGTGTACTATTTTACTATATTTGTAAATGTGTATAGAGCTGTGGCCTTATAAGAACAAGTGCTTTATAAAAGAATCATTCAAATTTTACAAAAGAAAATGTAAAATAAATATATAAATGCAAATTAGAACTGCTTTAATTGCTGTATTCTGTACTTTCTTTGTTGGTGACCTGACCCTGATTATTCCCTCAATCCTGTAGCAGCAGTATGGTTTGGGTTATTATCGTTTAGCAAAACAGAAATGTAGGTTAATTACTGCAATTTCAAACACAGCAGTATTGTTTGTTTTAGAGACGTTCAGTCAAATCAGCATTAATGTATGTTAAATGAAGCAATCTTGAAAGAACCTACTGTATGCGGTCTCAGAGATTCCTTGCGTATAAACTGACACCCCAAGATGCTTTCTTCAAAGTGCTGGCAGTGCATTATTCCTAACAATAAAATAAGGACAGATTAAGTTTGAGATGTGAAATCAACGTTTAAACAGAAAATCTCAAACAGTCAATAGAGTACCCTACAGCCAATTTCATTATTTTTGCCAGAGAATAAAAAAGGAGAGAGAGGGAAAGAGACTGTCATTATATTCTCCCCTGTCAGCTCCTAATGGAGGAAGTTTAATTATATGACTGAGAAATGCCTGCTAACTTTTCAAAGTTTTTGTTTATCTAGAGTGGCAAGAAAACGTATATGAACCCCCTGGAAGAACATGGGTTTCTGCATAAATTGGTCATAAAATATGATGTGATCTTCATGTATGTCACAAGTATGGAGAAACACAATACACTTATGCTAATAACACACACATAATTTTAACAAAAACAATAAAAACATAGAATACACACAAATTCACAATGATACATAACAATGGCAAGTACATCAGTTTAACACCTGGCTTTGTATATGGATGTTTTAAGTATAATGCAGTAGCTTTGGCACAGTTTTACTTTATTTCAATAACTACATTTTAAGCCTACAGTGCATTAATGGCATTATTGTAATACCCTTTTTAGCTGCATGCAATAGTAGTAGATTAAACACCAGAAGGGTCACTCAATACATTTCATGCCCAAGTTTAATTTTTTATTTTGAAATTCATTTTTATCTTGCATTGCACTGAACGTTATGTTCAGCATTTTATGTTGGGTATTCTGTATGCTGTGCCCATGTGCTTATGGGAGCCCCCTTACATGTGTTTGCTTGATAGAATTACTGCTTTGCTTTTGGGCTTACAGTTCACTAACCTGCAACTTTGATTTGTGTTGGATGAAGTTATGTTCTAATCTGTTGCATATGCACACTCAGGTATATTTGTTATAAAGCTAAAATGCTGTGGATTTTATTTAAATCACAAACTGCCCCCCATACAGTGAAAACTCAATGCCCCCTGCTAAATTTGTTGTGCCACCAACTACATTGCCAGAACACACATTGAACAGAAGCCTCATTTCAAATTACTAAGATCTTATTAGACACATTTCAGAAAGAGATGAATAACCACTTTATTGATTTTTTTTTAAGTCTTCTAAGGATCAGTCAAAAAATGAGAATCCGTTCATAGCCAAAATGATGTGAAGGAATATAGGACTGCCAGGGGAAAAGGGAATCACCAAGGAAGCAAAGGACTGATGAAGGTCCACCACTAGAATCATACACGTGTACAATAGAGTAGGTAATATAAGAAGGCCAGAGTTAATGGGACCAGTAGACCCTGGTGTGTGTGCTGTCTTGAATGTGCAATGATGCACAGTCACCAGTGACAGACAGAAAGGGGAACACCTGAACAGGAGTCTGAAGACTTGGTGAGATGTGACTAGCAATTAGACGTCATCCTTGTGAGTTGAAGTGGAGGAAGTTCTGACTGTTTTTGTAGTACTGCTATGTGAGAGATCATTAAAATATAAATTTTACTACTAAAAACTTGTTTTTTTTCTCTTTAGAAGGTTTTTTTTTGCTTTAATTTTGACTGCACGGGAGCAAAGGCAAGCTGAGTGTTTGAAAAAAGTACTTTCATTCAAACCTGTAGTGTACATAAGGTGCACGGCGGAGAGGAAAGTGAAGAAAACAGTAGCAGGGGTGGCTCACCGACAAAAGCGCGATAGACATATGAGCGCCGACAAAACCGTGACGGACAAATGCGTGCCGACAAAATCCCCACGACAAAATCGCGGGAGAGGCCAAGAGAGTGGGACGTGTACGTGTGCATTATGTACACATTGTGTGCTAGGTTATAACTGTATTCAAAGATACTAATTGCACTGAGTTTCGTTCCTCCGGAAGATGTTGGGTCCGCTTTCGAGGAACTGAGCGAGAGTAGACCCGACAATCTCCAGAATGTTTATGAGTACTGGTGAGGACAATTACGTTGGTCGATTGAGAAGCAATCGACAAGCCAACTCGTTTCCTATCACCATGTCAACATGCGAGAACGTGTTGCTGATAGCATGCCGCGAACAAATAATTTAGTCGAGAGTGGGACGTGTACGTGCGCATTATGTACACATTATGTGCTAGGTTATAACTGTATTCAAAGATACCAATTGCACTGAGTTTCGTTCCTCCGGAAGATGTTGGGTCCGCTTTCGAGGAACTGAGCGAGAGTAGACCCGACAATCTCCAGAATGTTTATGAGTACTGGTGAGGACAATTACGTTGGTCGATTGAGATGCAATCGACCAGCCAACTCGTTTCCTATCACCATGTGGAACATGCGAGAACGTGTTGCTGATAGCATGCCGCGAACAAATAATTTAGTCAAGGGTTGGCATAACGCATCGTATACAAAGTGGAATTACCAGCAGTCAGGCAGCCAACAAGTCTAAATACGCTCAACTATCAAGACGTCTTGCTGCAATTCTTCCTGCATATGCAGGGCGTGATCTTAAGGATTATCTGCGTGCCGTGTCTCATAATATTGACTTCTAAAATAAACATTATTATATATGCTTTAAACTAGTAATTCATATTTAATGAAACTTTCACAAAATTGTCGGCGCGATTTTGACGCCGTGTTTTAATGGGCGCTATTTTGTCTCTGCTCATATGTCTATCGCGCAAATGTCAGGTCACTGCAGGGGTCAGGAACTTTGTGAGTAAACAACTAGTGTTGTAGCTATGCATGTTTTAATTACTTCTGGCATTTAGCAGCCAAACCAGTATCTATCCCTGAGTGTGGTGAGTTTATTTGTGCTTTATTGTACTTTTTGTGATTTATGGATTATTTGAACTTTTGCTCTGTTCCTTTTGATTACGTCTTTGCAAGACTTTGTTTGCTCGGAATGCCTTGTGTTTCAAGTAATTCCATTTTGGCATTGTACTACACATTGAATGAAATACTTTTTGTAAAGAATAAATCTCTTATTTTATAAAGATTCAGTTCTTGCCCTTATTACTTGCCGGGATTTGAAAGTGGAAGTGCTTATTGGGATTTATTTCCTTTGGACTCCTAGTCTGCGATAGATATTACTTAATATTTTTAATAATTAAAGTTAAACAATTATAATTTTATCAAAAGGGGTTGGGCAGTTTAGCAATCCAAATCCATTTTTTTAAAAATCAGACTAGTACAATGTAATCTTGTTGGATGTTGATCTTTTTAGAGAGTGGCTTAGATGAGTCAGTCCTCCTTGAAGGCTACATTTGCAAGAAATGCCAACTGACCAAGTATCTTAAGGAAAGGGTCGTTGAACTGGAGGAGGAGGTTGCTGGCCTGCATTTTAGGAGAGAGTTGTTGGAGCTGAACCAGATAACCTTCAGAGAGATGATGTGCACCCCTAAGGTGCTGCAGAGGAGACTCCTGTCCAGGTAGACAGAAACAGGTGGGTCACAGTTGGACATAGGAGCAAGGGTGCACACTATCTGGAGGCATCGACCCCAGAGCTGGAGGTGTCAAACTCTTTTCAGGACCTTGTAGAGCTGGACAGTGACTCGGAAACCTCTAAAGAGGAAGGCAGGCTTAAGAAACAGCAAAACTAGTTCATAGAAAAAGAGAGGTTGTGATATTTTGGGGCTCAGTCATTGGGGCAGGGAGTTTAGGACAGGCAGGTTCAGAACTGTACATGAGAAGATGAACAATGAGATAAAAAATGTGCACAGTAACATAAATTCTAACTCAATTTTTAAGTGCAAAAGTTAAATAGGTAACATATTAAAAATTGTTTGTCTTAATGCTAGAAGCATCAAAAATAAAACAAATGAGCTGGAGTTGAAAGTAGCTGAGCATTATTATGTTGTTATAGCAATAACAGAAACTTGGCTAAATAACAAATATGGTGATGAGTATAACATAGAGGGGTTCACTCTTTTAGGAAGGATAGACAGAATTGAAAAGGAGGGGGGTTGCCTATACCGTCCAACAGAATTTAAATACAAGTCTACTTCAAATGGATAATGATCTACATCTTAGTGAGGACGCCTGAATTCATCTGGAAACAATTAGCGAAAGAGGCTTTATTTTAGGAGTGTTCTATAGACCCCCTTTTTACTAATGCTTAACAGGCAATTTTATAGGAGGGTATTATTGTCATGGTGAACTTTAACTATCCAAGTATTAACTGGGCTAACCAGTGGAGCAGAAGGGCTGGAGTTTTTAGAAGAAATCAGTGACTGTTTTGTATTTTGTAATCATCAGGATGGAACCACTAGGGTGAAGTGACCATAATATAATATAATACATCCATCGATTCATCCCATTATATCCTAACTACAGGATCACGGGGATCTGCTGGAGCCAATCCCAGCCAACACAGGGTGCAAGCCAGGAAACAAACCCCAGGCAGGGTGACAGCCCACCACATGGCACACACACACACACACACACACACAAAGGACAATTTAGAATCACCAATCCACTTAACCTGCATGTCTTTGGACTGTGGGAGGAAATCAGAGTACACGGAGGAAACCCACACAAACATGGGGAGAACATGCAAACCAAATCCAAGATCTCCTAACTGTGAACCCAGGTCTCCTAACTGTAAGGCAGCAGCGCTACCCACTGCGCCACTGTGCCGCCCATAATATAATATAGTTCTCTGCATTTTTGAAGAGTGCAATACAAAAACAAAAACTGTTAAGTTTAACTTTGAAAGGGCAGATGTAGAAATATCTTAAAGGGATAAACTGGAATAAGCTTTTAAGTGCAGAAATTGTTTAGGAGCAGTGGAGCAGGTTTAAAAGCGTTCTAAATATAATACAGGGCAGATACATAACAAAATTTGGAATTAGTAGGAAATAAAAAAAAAATTGAATGCTAGGTAAGTAAGGAGAAAAAATGAAGCTGCAAAGGATAAAAACAGCTGTATAAATTTTGTAAGATTAATAAAAAGAACACTCAAGGAGGAGGGGACGTGCATCAGGAATAATAAAGAGAAATGAAAATACAGACTGTGAAACTTGTCAAATATAAGGAAATGAATACCTTTCCCAGCGGTAACAGGGACTACTAGGTTGTTACTGAGTGATTTGGAAATTGTAGAGGGAAAGGTGCTGCTCAGACTAAATAGGCTGATTTCAAATAAATCATTAGGGCAAGATAATTTTATCTTTGATTTCTTAAGGAGGTTAGCGAGCAAATATAATAAACCATTGAAACATATTTTTAGTGCATCACTGCACACTGGGGAAATTCTGAAGGACTGGAAAAATGGCAAATATTATCCCATTATATAAAAAAGGTGATCAGGCAGACCCAAGTAACTATAAGCTAGTAAGCCCAATGTGCTTCAGAAATAAATCGATGGAAGGAATTATTGAGGAAAAGTCTGAGCAACATATGACAAGAACAACATGGGTTCAGACAAGGGAGGTCGTGTTTTACTAACATGCTGGAATTTTATGAGGAGGCAACAAAAGAATAAGATCAAAGTGAAGCAAATGATATTATTTATATTGATAAAGTAACACACGAGAGACTGGGCATCAAACTAAAAGAAGGGGGAGATCAGAGTGTAGATCGGCTAATATACAGGAAGCATTATGGTGTGAGGAACCTTATCAAAATTTGGTGATGTTAAGACTGGTGACCCACAAGGGAAAGTACTCAATGTGCAACAGTGTTAGTTAGATTTTCTTCACACAGAGAACCATAGAAACACGGAACAAGTTATCAAGTAATGTGGTAGACAGTAGGACTTTAGGAACTTCCAAAACAACTGTTATTTTAGAGAAGTTAAGCAGGCAGGACTGGCGAGCTTTGTTGGGCTGAATTACCTGTTGTCGGGGATGCCAGGGGCCATGACCCGGCCGGGACGCCAGGAAGAAACGGAAAAGGGTCAGAGCCCTGCCTGGATCACGTGGGGTTTGCCTTCCGGGTTGCTTTGGGGGCCACGGGTCAAGGGCATGGAAGCCTTTCCTGTAGGGGCCCGTGGTCACCGCCAGGAGGCGCCCCGATGTCTTGGAGACTTGTTGCCCCAGCACTTCCGCCACACCAGGAAGTGCTGGGGGGAAGACCTTGGGTGTTACCCGGAGGGCTGACAGGAGGACAGTCGGCACTTCCGCCACGCTGGGGCATGGCAAACCGAGGAATGCCGGGAACACCTGCTGCTCATCCGGGCACTGTATAAAAGGGGCCGTCCTTCATACATTCGAGGCTGGAGTCGGGTGGAAGGAGGACAAGGCAGAAGGAGAGGATGAAGGCGGCCCGAAGAAAGGCATCGTGAGGCCAGGACTTTGGGATAGGGGTTTGAGCACTTGTGTGGGTCTATGTGACCAAAGGACTGGGGTCGTTGTGACCAGAACAATTTGTATATATTGTAAATAAACGTGTGGTGGTTGTGTAAAACAAGATGTCTGCCTGTCTGTGCCCGGGTGCCGTTGACACTGTTCTCATCTAGATTGTTCTAATATTCTTATTTTTCATTGTATCTCAGTTATGGGTCTGCTCAGGAAGCCTACTGCTCTATAATAGTGACGGCCTGAGGTCTGTCTGTAAGATAGTCCACGATCCATGCCACCAGGTGTGAATCTACTCCCATCTCTGTCAGCTTGTCCCTAAGGAGCAGAGGTTGGATGGTGTTGAAGGCGCTAGAGAAGTCCAGAAACATAATACTTACTGCACCACTGCCTCTGTCCAAATGGGACAGGGATTGGTGTAGCATATAGATAATGGCATCCTCCTCTCCCACCTTCTCTTGGTATGTGAACTGCAGAGGGTCGAAGGCATGGCGGACCTGTGGCCTCAGGAGGTGAAGCAGCAGCTGCTCCATGGTCTTCATCACATTTGACGTCAGAGCAACAGGCCGGAAGTCGTTTAGCTCACTAGGACGTGGTACCTTTGGGACTGGGGTGATACAAAATGTTTTCCAAAGCCTCTGGACAATTCACTCTTCCAGGCTCAGGTTGAAGATGCGCTGTAGAGGACTCCTCAGTTCCAACGCACAGGCCTTCACCAGTCATGGCGATACTCCATCTGGACCCTCTGCTTTGCTGGCACGAAGGCTCCTCAGCTCTCTGCTCACCTGCGCTGCTATGATTGTGGGTGGGGATGTCTCTACTATGCTGGTATCAGCAGAAGGATGGTTGGAGGATGCAGTACTCTGAGGTGAGAGTGGGTTAGGGTGGTCAAACCTATTAAAGAAGTTGTTCATTTGGTTTGCTCTCTCCACGTCTGTCTCGATGGTGGGACCCCGCTTCGAGCTGCAGCCAGTGATGATCTTCATCCCATCCCACACTTCCTTCATGCTGTTATTCTGCAACTTCTGCTCCAGCTTTCTCCTGTACTGCTCCTTTGCCGCCCTGAGCTGCACTCGGAGTTCCTTCTGCATGCGCTTGAGCTCATGCTGATCACCGTCTTTAAAAGCCCTTTTCTTCTGGTTCAAAAGGCCCTTGATGTCACTTGTAATCCATGGCTTGTTTTAGGCATAGCAGCGTACTGTTCTTACTGGAACTACAATGTCCATACAGAAGTTGATGTAGTCAGTAGTGCAGTCAACAGCCTCTTCAATATTCTCACTATGTGACCCCTGCAGGATATCCCAGTCAGTGGTTCCAAAGCAGTCTCTCAGAGCCTGCTCTGCCTCAGGGGACCACTTCCTGAATGATTGTGTGGTTGTAGGTAGCGCCCTTACTCTTGGTTTGTATTGAGGCTGAAGCAGAACCAGGTTATGATCTGCTTTCCCAAGCGCAGGTAACGGGGTGGCGCTGTATGCGTCTTTAACGTTTGCATACAGTAGGTCAATAGTCCTATTTCCCTGGGTGTTACAATCCATATAGTGGAAGAAGGGAGGTAATGTTTTGTCCAGCATCACTTGGTTAAAGTCACCAGTGATTAGCACAAGCGCCTCGGGGTGCTGCGTTTGTAACTTAGCAACTGCGGAATGGATGACGTCACTCGCTATCTCCGCATTCGCCCAAGGAGGGATGTAAACAATAACAAGAACCACGTGTCCAAACTCTCTGGGCAAGTAATAGGGATGCAAACTAACGGCCAACAGTTCGATGTCCCTGCAGCAAGTGGAGATTTTAACGTTTACATGTCCTGAGTTGCACCACTTTGTATTGACATAGAGAGCGAGTCCTCCTCCTTTCTTCTTACCACAGGTATTTGCGTCTCTGTGCTAAACCCGGGTAGCTCCACATTAGCATCTGGGATGGTAGTTGTTAGCCAAGTTTCACTAAAACACAGCAAGCTGCATTCTCTGTAGGTTCTGACATTTTTCACCAGCGCGGCTAGTTCGTTGATCTTATTTGGTAGTGAATTCACATTTCGCAGGATCACAGAAGGCACCAAAGGTTTATAGCGCCACTTTCTTGCAAGCCGCTTGGCTTTTACCTTAGTGCCTGCCAGCTCGGCTGCCCCGATATCGTCTTCTTACCTTATCAGATAAATAGGGAACCACACCGGCGCGGGCATTTTTTCTCAGAGCTTGAAGTTGACAACTTGAATAGGTGAGTCTCGGCGTGTAAAAATCCATGTCAAGTAGTAAAAGCAGTAAAAAGTGTCCAGGGAGCGATTCCACATAAAAGAAAGTGGTAGAAGTGATCAGTGAAATAGAGGATAAAAGAGTAAAAAGGTAAAAAGATAAAGTCATACACGGAGCTGCTGGAATGGCTGCCACTCTCGGCGGCGCCGGATGTAACATGATCCCAGAAGACCTCTTAATTAGAAAGTGGCAACAGACTGGGACTGTGCAGTAGGCTACAAGACAGAAAACAAGTAGGATGGACAGTACCTTAAAATCCTTCAAGATGGACAGTCCCTTTCTAGTCGCGCATAGCCAGATGTACAGTATTATACATACATCTGGAGACAACCATTAATGAATTAGGCATGAGGTGGTTGGGAACAATTACGTTATTTACTGATTGTGTCATTTCTAAACTAATCTGTCTGGATAAACATTTAACAACAACAACAACATTTATTTATATAGCACATTTTCATACAAATTATGTAGCTCAAAGTGCTTTACAAGTTGAAGAAAAATAAGAAAAACATAAAAATAAGATTAGGCAATGCTAATTAACAAAGAATAAAATAAGGTCCAATGGCCAGGAGGACAGAAAAAAACTCCAGGGGCTGGAGAAAAAAAACAAAATCTGCAGGGGTTCAGAGGCCATGAGACCACCCAGCCACCACTGGGCATTCTACCTAACATATATGATCTCAATCAGCCCTCATGGTTTTAAGGCTTCACGTGGAAGAATCTGATGGCGATAGTCATGTGGACATCTGGCCTTCCATCCATCAATGTAGGGACTGCATGGTGCCCTGATCAGATGGTGGTGGTGCAGAAAACCAGAAAAGAACAGCAGAGAAAGTAGGGGTTAGTACGGATTGTGGAGCCATGATAAAAATGATAATTCAATGCATGCAGTATAAAGAATATCAGGGTTACACTAAAATGAAGCTAGAAGAAAGCCATGTTAAAATAATGAGTTTTGAGCATTTTTTTAAACTGCTCCACCATAGTAGCCTGGCAAATTTCTATCAGCAAGCCATTCCAGATTTTAGGTGCATAACAGCAGAACGCTGCCTCACCACTTCTTTTAAGTTTAGCTCTTGAAATTATCAGCAGACAATCATTTGAAGATTCAAGGTTACGATTTGGAGTGTAAGGTGAGAAGGTATTAATTGATAAAACTTTAATAGTTTAATGGTCTCCCCAAAAATCCCCATTTACACGTATAAATGTGTGTCATGTGTGCCGAGGATACATTACATCTGTTAAAATAAATATAACCTGTTGAAAGGGATAAACATTCTTTAAAACCAGATTATACTTTGCCATTTGAAGACGTAATTGGGATACTGGCAAAAGTGAATGATGCATTTCCACCAACTATATGTGGTGTCTGTCTCTCTAAGTTATGACCATTTGGTCAGAATCAAGTTGAGGTCAGAAGAATTGTTCACGAAAAGTAAAGTATGCATTTGAGCTAAACAGTGTGTTGTCACACCAAGCTGAAAAGAACTGCTGAGTTGTCAGTGAAAAGCCACAGGAGATGAAGATTTTGGTAATTAATACCCCTGAAACAGAAAATGTGCCTAACAACACTGACACCACTCTGGCAGGAGCAGCAGCATTGAACTCCTGAGTGCACATGTAACTGTCTAACTGCAAATGCCAAACAGGCCATAGCACAACATAGTCACAGCGTGGCTCTGATCTACCTGTAGGTCAACCGCAGTTCCCTTTCTAACCCCATCCTATGACTATACTAAGCTGCACCTGTCCCATGTAATTATTTAGCAGAAACACTGTTTTGTTGCAGCTCAGTAATGTCTGTTCTTTATAATAATGATGGGCTGATAATGCAGCCGTGAAGTTGTTTTAATTTAATGGAAATACTGAGTACTTATTTGTTCACCCTATTGGTTTATAGCAACCCTTATATTAGGGGTGTCCACACTTTTTCGACCTGCGAGCTACTTTTAAAATGACCAGGTCGAAATGATCTACCTACATTAAAAATGCTATATATATATATACTGAGTATACTTTATACATAAAATGTACCTTGCATAACTGAATAACGTTTATGGCACAATAACAATTCAATACATTTCTGGTCACTACAGTATTTGGAGTTAATAATCTTCATGTGGGAAAAGGCTGATTTGCATAAATAAGTAGAGCCGAATAATGCAGTCAAGGAGCTTTTGAATTCAGCCGAGTGAAAAATGACGGCTGTCCGATTTACTGTGATTTTAGTTCCCTCTCCTTTCTCTTTCTCAGATCGTTTTTTGGAAGGAAGTCAGTTTTGTAGTTTTTATGAACAGTTCTAAAGTGCCTTTCCACATTTTCCTTCTTTGGAATAGCAATGATAGATTGACAGATCAGACAAATGCACTTCGATTGTGACATTTGTGAGAAAAAAAATCCTCTCCCAATTCCACATCCAGCCCATACCCTCCCCAAACAATTTTTTTTTTATTCCATCTTCAGTCGATATAAATTGGAAGGCTAACTAGATCACAGCCAGAGTTTTGCAGTGCATCCGGGATGACCACTGTGTTAGAAGAAAAGAGATTTCAGACTGGCCGTCCTGTACAGTATGTCAATCAAGTGGCAAATGCCATAGGGAGGATATATGATATACTAATGTTTAAAAAAAAATTTTTGGAATGCAACACGATCTACCTGCACCCCCTTTGCAATCTACCGGTCGATCGCGATCGACGCATTGGGCACCCCTGCCTTACATAATTCCTTGTAGAAAAAGTGTGCAAAAATTTCAACTAAATCGATTCGCTAGGGAGATGAATTGTTTCATTCAGGCAAACAGACAGACGGATGGACAGTCAGACAGAAAGACATGGCTATCGCAAAAGGTGCTTTTCAAATTACATTGTTTGCACATGCACCTGATAAAGATGACTTATTTTAAAAAAGACCAAGTCAAGTCAATTTGGGGAGCATGCACTGGTACAGTGCGTTGCCACACCCACTACATGACAAAACAGTTCGGGATCCCAATTAGCAACCCCCCAGGCGGACACTCGGTCCAGTCCCATTCTCCGGAAATGACCCTCTATCTGCCCCAGCCAGGTGTTACGTGGGTCACCCCTTGGCCTGGTCGAGCCACTTGGGTCCCCAACAATGAGAATCTTACGAGCTGGATCACCATCAGGGAAATGTGCCACATAGCCATAGTGCCATAACTGACGCTAACTCACAATGCCGGTAATGTGCCTCTTTCAGGACTCCATGAGCAACACAAAGTCAAACCAGCGGTACCCAAGGATTTTCCGGATAGACACAGTGCCAAGGGAGTCCAGTCTTCGTCTCAGGTCACCATATAGCAAGACAGGCAGCACCAGAACTCTAAAGACTGGGACCTTCGTCCTTTTGCATAGATATCGGGAGTGCCACACACCCTTTTCCAGTGACCTCATGACACCCCATGCTCTCCCAATCCATCTACTGACTTCATAGGAAGAGTCACCAGAGACATGAGTGTCCCTGTCGAGGTAAGTAAACCTCTCGATAAGGTCGACACTCTCTCCGCACACAGACACACTGCTGATGGCCGTGCCCAAGAGGTCATTAAAGGCCTGGATCTTAGTTTTTATCCAGGATACTCGCAAGCCCAGACACTCAGACTCCTTGCTTAGTCTCTTGAGCACTCCGATCAGAGCCTCCATTGACTCCGCGAAGATCGCAGCATCATCAGCAAAGACAAGATCCGTGAATCTTTCTTCACCAATAGATGCCCCACTGCCGCTGGACCCCACGACCTTGCCCAACACCCAGTCCATACAAGCATTGAACAAAGTAGGAGCAGAACACACCCCTGACGAACCCCAGAATCACAGCGGTTCTGCCTCCACTCTGCACAGCACTTACCACGATACCACTGTATAGGCCAGCCATGATATCCAGCAACCTCAAGGGGATCCCGCGAACCCTCAGGGTGTCCCGCAGGGCAGCTCAATCAACGAACACTTTACGAAAATTGACAAAGGCTGCAAAGAAACCCTGGCTACATTTGTATTTGTGCTCCATGAGAACCATCAGTGCCAGGATGCGGTCGATGGTAGACTTGTTAGGCGTAAAACCAGACTGTTCTGGTCGCTGGTAGGTGAGCAAGTGATCACAGATCCTATTGAGGATGACCCTAGCAAGGACCTTACCTGGCACAGAGAGCAGTGTTATCCCCCTGTAGTTGCCGCAATCCAGGCAATCACCCTTCTCTTTCCACTACCGTTTTCCAGTCAGTTGGGATGATGCCAATCTTCCAAATGGAAGCAAAGATTGTTTGCAATGCCAGGAGGACAGCCTTACCACCAGCCTGGAGAAGTTCAACCTGGATACCACAGATCCCTGCAGCCTTTCACCCCCTCAGCTGGTTCACCACCTGTGCAATCTCAGTGAGATTGGGTGGGTAACAGCTAATTGGAGGATCAGCGTCAAGGACTGTGGACCCAGAGGTATCGAACATCCAAGCCGGAGGATCAGCTTTGAACAACTGCTCAAAGTAGCCAGCCCAGAAGGTCACCACTGCAGTGTCTTTCTCAAGGACCATTCCATCAGCTACCCTGACTGCGACTCTCCGAGGAAGAGATTCGGATGTGCGTAATGCTTTGATTACTTTGTAAGCAGGACGTGGGTCGCTAGACCACAGATGATGTGTCACTTGCTCACAGATTCCTCTAACAAACACCTCTTTATCTGCCCTCAGAGCCCTCGCAGCCGTCCTTCTCAGTTCTCGGTACAGACCAGAGTTGCCATTCAGCTGCGACTCCTCTCGAATGATATCCAGGGTGCCCTGCGAGATGAAACACCTCCTTCTGGGAACACCGACAACACCAACACAACCCTCAGCAGCCTTTAGGGTCTTGTCACGGAAGGTCTTCCACATCACATTAGGATAAGCTGTTGCAACCCAAATCTTCAAGTTCCTCACACAAACTGTATGCAAACTCATTAGAAAATTATAATTAGTTCTAAAAAACAACAACGTCTCTAAAAGTGAAAGGAAGCAGCTGTATTGTTTTTCTATTATTCGTAGAATCTCTCTAGAATTTAATGATTTATGATTATTTATCTGATTCAGATTGCATTTTATTTTCTCTTCAACATCATCTAACATGTAGGAATTACCAGAAGGCACTGCTAGGCATTCTTTGCCTTACATTTTTCTTATTAGAAGTGTTGTCTTTAGGGTTTCCACATGCTTTGGTTCATTAGACTGTGTGCCATTTACAATCCTTCGTGAACATTCCCCTGTCCATTTTGTTTACAGATTAACATTCTGCTCAGATATCTAATATCCATACCATTAATATTAGCACTAAATTGCACTAAATAGGCAAACTATTCTGAAATATTTCTTGTTTTTTAGGGGGCAAGTCTACTTCTGAATTCTGATTCAAAAATATTTGTGTTATATTACTGTATTAACTTTGTCACAGTTGTTTTGTTAATAAATCTGCATATATTTTAAAACTATTACATTTTCTGTGATGTTTAAAACGCTGCACCACCAGGAGGGTGTAGTTAGTGGACTGGATTTGGCACCTAATTATATTTTTACTGACTGTTTCATTGGTTTCTTTGAATAGACAATGGGTGGTTGAAAATCGAGCGTACACATTATGAGAAGGATTTAGGAATCTTAGTGGACTGTAAACTATCAGCTTCTAGACAGTGTTTAGAAGCCATTAAGAAGGCAAACAGCACCCTGATGTGTGGAGTACAAGTCACAGGAGGTTCTGCTCAAGCTTTATAACACACTGGTGAGGCCTCATCTGGAGTCCTGGGTGCAGTTTGGGTCTCCAGGCTACAAAAAGGACACAGCAGTGCTAGAAAACGTCCAGAGAAGAGCGACTAGGCTGATTAAGGGCTACAGGGGATGAGTTATGAAGAAAGATTAAAAGAGCTGAGCCTTTACAGTTTAAACAAAATAAGATTATGAGGAGACATGATTGAAGTGCTTAAAATTATAAAATGCATTAGTGCAGTGGATCGAGACTGTGACTTTAAAATGAGTTCATTAAGAACACAGGAACACAGTTGGAAACTTGTGAAGGGTAAATGTCACGCAAACTTTGGGAAGTTTTTCTTTACACAGACAACGATAGACACTTGGAATAAGCTAGTGTGGGACTTTCAAAACTCGATTTGATGTTTTTGTGGAAGAAATAAGTAGATAGGCCTAGCGAGCTTTATTGGGCTGAATGGCATGTTCTCGTCTAGATTGTTCTAATGTTCTCAAATAATTAAAAGAAAAATAATTTAGAGTATTCATTTTTGTGGCAAGGTGGTGCAATAAGGAGGCCAGGGTTCGCATCCCGAGTCCTCCCTATGTGGAGTTTGTATGTTCTCTCAGTGTCTGCATGGGTTTCCTCCCACAGTCACAGTTGGGAGATTTGGCAATGCTACTTTGCCCTTAGGGAGTGTGTGTGTGTGTGTGTGTGTGTTCACCCTGCGATGATCTGGCGCCTTGTCCAAGGTTTGCTGTTGCTTTGTGCTCTAGGCTAGCTGGGATAGGCTTTAGCCCTAATACGACCCTGGTCTGGATTAAGCAAGTTAGAAAATATTACAACATTATTTTTGGTTCTCATCAGGCCTATAAAAGGTGTCAGTTATTTAAAGGTGTCTCGCTCTTTGTGTGCTAACAGTCAGTTTTAACTGGTTGGTGAAAAAATACCAATACCCTTGACTAGATGTCAGCCGCCACAAGACATACAATTTAATATTGAGAGAACAGAAAGATATTTGTTTGTTACATGTAACATGCAGCTGTGTGTTTACTGTGCAATAAGAGCTTGGCGATGTTAAACGAATACTGATTTTCAGAGGTATTTCAAGACAACCCACTCTAATTTTGAGACCATCTTTCTACCAGGCTCTCATGCTCACCATCAAAAACTTTGAGGTAGGGCTGGGCGATATTTCAAAAATTTGCTGTTATTGTTAATAAGAAGCTCTCACTCTAATAAGTTTGCTTATGTCAGTGTGTTTGGTGAAAGCTCTCACCTACTGTGTACTTTCAGCTGTGGTCATCTTAACCCTTAACTACTGTGAAAAAGCGCTATATAGCGGCCAACCCGGCACAGATTCACACTGAGGCACGTGTTAAAAGACACACGTCTTCCCCATGAACCCCACAGGCAATACACAGTCCCAAAAGCACTCCAAACACAAAACACAACACTTCTTCTGGCACCACCAATCGTCCCTGGCAACCTCGTCCTCTTCCTCCCGATTCTGGCCACTAAATGGTGGTGGCTGGCCCCTTTTAAACCTCACCCGGGAAGTGTTCCAGGTGCTTGACCACCTGGTTCCAATTGCACTTCTGGGTGGGGCTGAGGAGTTGTCCAGCTGGACTGTGGAATCCATGCAGCATCCCCTGGTGGCCATCCAACTCCCAACCGGTCTGTTGAGGACTACATCTCCCATGGATCCCTGCGGGAGGTTGAGGCATCACCGCCAGCCAGGGAGGCTGCCACCAAGCATCCCGGGGGAGGTATTGAGTTGCCCATGGTTGCTCCCCTGGAACATATGCAGCAGGGGCATAGAACCCGGCTGCCTGCCACACTACTTACACTTGCACGTGTATTTTGTACACCAATCTCAGTTATTTTTATACAACGTTCTTTTACTTGAACTTACCGACAGCATCTGTCATCTCTCCTCAGCTTGATTCACTTCAAGTACAGTGTCACAGTGGTTTCCCTCTAGTGCTCCCCTAGCCGGTTTTATGAGTCGCAAGTTCCCATGGTGCATTTGGTGGGTACTTGCGTCTGTATGACCTTCTTGCAATTACTTTGTCTGCAAACAACATTCAACAACTGAAGTGAAATGTGATCCATGTGTAAATCCTACAGTGAATGAAAGTGTGACCGGTGACGAATGAGCACTGGAGAAGTGGGTCAGGTTTATCTTTGGATAGCCCTAAACTTTGTCATACTATTCAGTAATATGGCATTAAATTACATTAAAAACATTGTGACAGATAGGGGCCTTCTTGACCCCTTTAACCCTCAGACCACTCGTCAGACACCAGGTAAAAGTCCAAATACTTGATTTATTAGGACAATAAAGTGCACAGAGCACCCTCCACTCCCTAATACTCAATATACAAATAAACAATAACCAATCATCCAATCTCCCAGACGCTTAGCCACCCTGCCTCCCAACTCAGCTCAACGCTCTGGTGTTTCATTGTCCTTTTTATAGTCCACAACCCGGAAGTGCTCCTTGACCTGCAGTCCACGTGACTTCCTAGGACTTCCGGGTCAAATCAAAACTCTTCTTTGTCAGCCCGGAAGCACTTTATTCCTTCCGTCCTCGTGACTGGCAAGTACTTCCGGGCTGTAGGAAAATCCAATGTCTCTGTGTCTCCCTGCAGCGTCCCCTGGCAGCCCCGACATTATCCAGCAGGGCTGTGCACTACAACTCCAAAGTCCATGATGCCCTGCTGGAATTCGGGGCATCTCCACATTGCAAGGAGGGCTCCATCTGGCGGCTTGGAGGACTTGGCCGGGATAAACTGCCGGGCATAGTCCACAACAGTTAAATTATTACAATATACTGTATTTTATATTATAACCTCGCAGCACACATATAAATAGCCATTTTAACACTAGTGCATAAAGAACACCGCATGATTACTTATAAGATGAGAAAGAATGAGTAGTTACAGTCATGGCCGAAATTATCGGCACCCCTGGAATTTTCCCAGAAAATGCACCATTTCTCGCAGAAAATTGTTGCAATTACAAATGTTTTGGTATACACAAGTTTATTTCCTTTATCTGCATTGGAACAACACAAAAAAAACAGAGAAAAATAGCCAAATCTTACATTATGTCACAAAGAACTCCAAAAATGGGCCAGACAAAGTTATTGGCACCTTTTCAAAATTGTAGGTAAATCGTTTTATTTCAAGCATATGATGCTCGTTTGAACTCACCTGTGGCAAGAAATAGGTGCTGGCAATACAGCAATCACATTTGAAGCCAGTTAAAATGGAGAAAAGTAGACTCAACCTTTCTGTTGTGTGTCTGAGTGTGCCACACTAAGCATGTAGAACAGAAAGAAGAGCAGAGAATTGTCTGAGGACTTGAGAACAAAAATTGTTGAAAAATATCAACAATCTCAAGACTACAAGTCCACCTCCAGAGATCTTCATGTTCCTTTGTCCACTGTGCGCAACATAATCAAGAAGTTCACAACACATGGCATTGTAGCTAATCTCCCTGGACGTGGACGGAAGAGAAAAATTGACAAAAGACTGCAACGAAGGATAGTCCGAATGGTGGATAAACAGCCTCAATCAACTTCAAAACATATTCAAGCTGTTCTGCAGACTCAGGGTGCAACAGTGTCAGCTCGAACTATCCGTCAACATCTGAACGAAATGAAACGCTATGGCAGGAGAGCCAGGAGGACCCCACTACTGACACAGAAACATAAAAAAGCCAGACTGGAGTTTGCCAAAATGTACTTGAGGAAGCCAAAATCCTTCTGGGCAAACGTCTTGTGGACAGATGAGACCAAGGTACAGCTTTTTGGTAAAGCTCATCATTCTACTGTTTACAGAAAACGGAATGAGGCCTACGAAGAAAAGAACACAGTACCTACAGTCAAACATGGTGGAGGTTCTAAGATGTTTTGGGGATGTTTTGCTGCCTCTAGCACTGGATGCCTTGACTGTGTGCAAGGCATCATGAAATCTGAAGACTACCAAAAGATATTGGGGCGCAATGTATGGCCCAGTGTCAGAAAGCTGGGTCTGCGTCAAAGGTCATGGGTGCTCCAGCAGGACAATGACCCCAAACATACCTCTAAAAGAACCCAGAAATGGTTGAAGACAAAGCTCTGGAGAGTTCTGAAGTGGCCTGCAATGAGTCCGGATCTAAATCCGATGGAACACTTATGGAGAGATCTCAGAATTGCTGTTGGGAGAAGGCGCCCTTCAAACCTGAGAGACCTTGAGCAGTTTGCAAAAGAAGAGTGGTCAGAAATTCCAGTTGAGAGGTGTAACAAGCTTGTTGATGGTTATAGGAAGCGCTTGATTTCAGTTATTTTTTCCAAAGAGCGTGCAACCAAATATTAAGTTTAGGGTGCCAGTAATTTTGTCCAGCCTGGTTTTTGAGTTTTGTGTGTAATGGTGTCAGATTTGGCTTTTTTTCTCTGTTTTTTTGTGTTGTTCCAATGCACATAAAGGAAATAAACATGTGTTTACCAAAACATTTGTAATTGCAACAGTTTTCTGGGAGAAATGGTGCATTTTCTGGGAAAATTCCAGGGGTGCCGATAATTTCGGCTATGACTGTAAGGGTTAAAATAAATGGCAGCACCCAGTCCCAGTCCCAGTGCCAGTCATGTGCTTCTGTCCCATCCAGCCTTCATTCCTCATTCTAAACAAAAGCGGTTTGTCATGTGTGAGATGAGTTGGCTTCAGAAGAGATCAAGCTGGTATCTAAATTGAGCTGATCATGATATTTTGACAGATGCAAACAGGACACTGAACAAACAAACGTTGCTAAACATAACATCGGCTGCTTGTTTCGTCACTTGAGAACACAAACAAGTCACGGAATATGAGGATCGTGTGGCAAAAACTGACAAGCCACCTCATGGTTTCCCAGAGCTCCGTTCTGTTAACATTAGCTTTTGTTAATATGACGCAGAAGATCCATGTAAGATGGAACGACATAACTAATGCTATTGCATACTTTGTTTTGTGAGTTCACAACGTTTTTTTTTTTATTTTTGATAGTAAATTAAGCAATTTTAATTTGATTTTGCTCAAAATAATGTTAAATAGGGATTTTTTTTTAGCAATATGTATATTATTTATAGCATAACATTATTCAAAAATAATAAGATGTGATATTTATTTTGTAGAGACTCCTTGGGAGTTTTTATAGGAAAGGAAAATTAAGTTTTAAAAGAAAAGTCTGAAATTTTATTAACAAAAAAAAAACCTCCAACTAAGTCAATATCATATTAGACGACTTTTCCCGTGATTTTCGGTCATAGCCACCATTTACATAACTTTAATAAGTCAGCAGCAGTCGGCGGCACACTTTCATAAGATCTAGTTTGGCCTACCGAGCGACTCACTTCAACTGGACCGCAGCTCACCCCAACAGATATTTAGTGACAGCGAAAAGCTTTGTGTGCATGAGAACTGACAAGCAATGAATGCTCAAGGAATAAGGGACATACGTGTCTGGGATGCCCACAAACAGCAGAGAAGCTCGTCTCTCTGATGTTTCATGTTATGGACCATAACAAAATGGAAAAAAAGAGAAACAAAAAACGGACAGAGATTGAACTCACCATACCTGTTAATCTTTCGTACTGCACTGGTTCTGTCAGGCACCACTCCATTAGTTGTTAGAAAAAGGGGAGAGCATGACTGTGCTGGAAAGATGCCATTGCTGAATTTGACATGCTTAACAATTTTCTGTCATTTAAATTGACATCACCTAGCGAAGAGATCGACAAGTATAGTTGGCAGGGCTTACATACCCAACAACTAGAATTGCAGTGTACTCTGTACACGTACCAGTAATGACTCTATACAGCTCTGTTCTATTCTATTCCAGCTTGGGTTGCTGCTGGAAGAGGTGTTGGTGAGGCCAGCAAGAGGCGCTTTCCCTGTGATCTGAATGCGAATCCCAATGGCCCAATGCAGTGAAGGGGACACTGTGCTGTAAATATGGTGCCGTCCTTCAAATGAGACATAAAATGGAGATCCTAACTCTCTGTAGTCATTAAAGACCCCTGGGCAATCTTTGTAAAAAGCCCCATGTCCATGCTAAATTACCCACCTTGGTCTATTCATTATGGCCCCTTAATCATCCCCTGTCTCTAAATGGCTCTCTCTCTCACCACTTCACCACCAAATAGCTAATGTTTGGTAAGCGTAGTGGCACTAAAATGTCTCCCATCGCATCATCCTTGTGCATGCTGCACATTAGTGGTAGTTGAAGTGGCTTCCCATTCACTGAAGTGCTTTGAGTAGTGAAAAAAGTGCTATATAAATGTAAAAGAATAATAATTATTATTATTATGGTCTATCCTATTCATTTTCTTTTTGTTCAATGTGGCCTATTCTATTTTATTCTGTTTTATTCTATTTTATTCTATTCTGGGTCTATTACACTGACAAAGACAATCACCTTAATTAAATTAAAAAGTCAGTTGGTCAAATTAAATCAAACCCTTCTATTATATCATGTGGTTAGCTTTACAAATAAGAATCTTACTGTACTCTGTACATGTGACAATAATGACCCTATAAAGTTCAAAACAATATTTAGTTTCCATTCCATGAATGTTAACTCTGTTAAATATTCAACACTTTAAATAAGTATGTATGAAACAATGTACTGTATGTAAACATTATTGTATTTCTGCAAATTATGACCCTGAGATGAGGTGTGTGAAACTTTAATAGTTCTGGCTATTTAAAACATAATCTTGCAGCATATCATGTGATTCCCGAGTTAACATAGCTGGGTGCCATACTAACTAAACTTGGATAAAATAGTGGCATTCTTAAACTAGTATTTACAAAATTACTGTTAATTTATTGTTATGGATTTAAGTGTGTTAAATTATTGCAGTGTTCATTTGAGAACACATAGCCCAGTCTTACCTCAGGGGCTAGTCAGGATATATATATATATATTACCTCATTCATGGAGGCTTGCACCATTTATCTTATCAACAATGTTTGGCTCAGTATATACAGGTGAGTCAGCGTTCCTTCATATGAATACCATTAAGACAGTAATCATGCATCCATCACTGCCCAGCTCCTGCATCACTGCCTGTGCTTTGTGCTGGCAACTAAGGAGTCTGACTGCAGTGCTATTGTCATTTTTCTCATTAGGTGACAAGTGCAGCAGATGTAAACAAGATGTGTTCTGTTAAGTAAAAGAGTAAAATGCATGTGAGGATGTACAGCGTCATTTAAAAATGGAAATAGCTTGAATCTTGACAGAGTGCTATGCATGCATGTCTACTGATGCAGTCTTGTGCATGTCTTGACACAGTAATAAGCACTCAGTGTTGTGTAGATGTCAGTTGTGTGATATAAAGGGTGGGGTATGGAGTTGGGGGGAGTTTTTTTTACATGTTTCTTGTTTAATTAATAAATGTGTTAAAATAATTAGATAGATAAATAGATATATTGATGTGAAAGGCACTATACGATAGATAGATAGATAGATAGATAGATAGATAGATAGATAGATAGATAGATAGATAGATAGATAGATAGATAGATAGATAGATAAGGCACTATATAATGACAGATAGATAGATAGATAGATAGATAGATAGATAGATAGATAGATAGATAGATAGATATGAAAGGCACTATATGACAGATAGATAGATAGATAGATAGATAGATAGATAGATAGATAGATAGATAGATAGATAGATAGATATGAAAGGCACTATATGATAGATAGATAGATAGATAGATAGATAGATAGATAGATAGATAGATAGATATGAAAGGCACTATATGACAGATAGATAGATAGATAGATAGATAGATAGATAGATAGATATGAAAGGCCCTATATGATAGATAGATAGATAGATATATTTTTTTTTTTAAAAAGACCTTTATTGTGAACATAAAATTTGAAAATATTAATAATATACACAGTCAAAAACCAAACAAGCCCAATTTTCAGAATATAACAAAAAGAGCCAAAAATATCAGACCACCACTACTCCCCCTTTACACTCCTCCTACTCCACATTAATAAAAGCATATTGTTGATGCCCACCACTTTTTTATTCCCAGTTGAGCACCAGTTCGCCCCCCTCCACAGCACACAATACCTGATTAGATACTAACATCATCCTAAGAAAACAAAATACAAATACAGAAAACTTAACTAATGTCTCATACATTCATTTTTAGTTCTCCATCCTCAATTGAGCAAAGCACCCCTTTAATTCCCCACACATTTTTAAATAACTCTAATGTATTCATCAATTTATGATATGTATATTCCATTGTTATTCTAGATCGTACATTTATCTTGAAAATCAAGACAGCATCAGTGGCCCCTGTCCCAGATTGTTTATTATTTCGACTCTTTAAAATTGCTAGTTTGGCTTCACCCAATAGATAATTTGATAACTGAGCTTTTTGCCGATATTTTTTGTTGTATTTTGTACCATAAATGAACATGATATTATTAAATTTCCCCATTAACTTTTTACATAATTCACTAAAAAAACTGAAAAAACTGAGTCTCATACATTGCAAGAATAAATGGAATATAGTTTCTTTTTGTCCACAAAATATACAATTATCATCCCCTTTCTGCTCAATTACTTTTAAAAAAGAATTTGTAGCGACAATCCCATGCAGAATTCTCCATTGCAGGTCAGCCGTTCTTTTCTTACTTGGGGCTTATATAGCTCCCTCCAAGCAGGTGCACTCCCACCATCCACCCCCAGATTGTCTCTCCATGGCGTGTCAAGAACTGTTTTTAGTGCTGCAAAGTGTATAATTTTAATACAATATTTATAAAGGTCCCCCTTTGACAGAGACTTAAAGCTCACGACTTCCCCTTTATGGAATGTCACGATTGTATTGTCAGTGAGTGAGGACAGATCAACAGCAGGGCAGACCTCCATCTCCGTGTTTGTTGCTCTGATCGAGTTGTTCAGCCGATGATAATCTTTGGCCATGAATGATAAAAAACTCTGAACTATTCTGACCGACTTGACCCCCAGTATTGAAGATAGCTCTGCTGGGTCAATAAAAGACTTCTTGCTCTCATCGTAAATTTGGGACAGTGTAAGTATTTGATTTGTGATGAGTATTTTAACAAAACTATCGCTGAACAACAGAGGACATGAGAAAACAGAGTTGTAAACTAACGGCTCATCAGCCAACCAACCAGATGTAACAAAGTTTCTTTTAAAAACAAAGTGCCATGTTAATAGGACTCCCTTGTAAAAATGGGGTAGGCTGGACAGGTCCATTTTGTGAATGTTCATCACTAGAAGTTGTCTATCAAAACGTAAACCTCCCACTCGGAAGAAACCCAATGCCAGCTCTCTCCAACTCAGAGGGTGAGAAACAAAAAAAACTTTCTGCAGAGCCTGAAGTCTAAATTGTGCAACTTTAGAGACAACGTCAATGAGCCCCTGACCCCCCTCTTCCAACGGTAAAAAGATTACACTTTGTTTTATCCAGTGCAGGCCAACCCAAAAAAAATCAACCAGAAGTTTCTGGATTCTGTGTAAAAGTCCAGGAGGAGGGTCCCCACTCACAAGTTTGTGCCAAAGCATAGAAGCTATCAAATTGTTACAAACAATCACTCGTCCCCTGTAAGACAGCTTGGTCACAATCCACCTCCATTTGTTCAGTCGCATTGTTACTTTATCTAAAAATCCTTCCCAATTACTTTTGTCCACCCCCTCAGCACCCATTACCACCCGAGATATCTAAAACACTTTCTGTCCCACTTAATTTCTAAGGGCAGATCTGGTGGTGAACTTGCAGTCCAGGATCCAAGTAAAAAAGCAGTACTTTTGGCCCAGTTGATTTTTGCTGAAGATATTCTCTCAAATATCTGTTGACATGAGATTAACATTTTAATGTCATCGTTTGACGTGACAAAATGATGACATCATCAGCGTAAGCCAAATATTTAAAAGTAACATTTGGGCACATAGGAAAACTCACGCCCTGCAGTTTGTGACTTATCTGACGTAAAAACGGTTCGATTGACAAAGCGTAGAGCATTCCAGATAAGGCACAGCCCTGTCGTATTCCTCTCTTTACTGAGAACGGGGCACTCAAAGAACCATTGACTTTTAAAACGCCAAAAATATTAGTATACAAGAGCCTGATCATATTTATAAAATATTCCCCAAATCCAAAGCTTTTCAGCGTATAAAACAAGTATCGATGATCTACTCGATCGAAAAGCCTTTTCCTGGTCTAGAGACAGAATCCCTAAATCAACCCCGCACAGATTACAGGCTGAGATAACATCCCTCAATACAAATATATTATCATGGATTGAGCGGTCAGGCACACAGTACGATTGACACGGGTGAATTATGGAGTCCATCACATTCCTCAGGCGGTTGGCCAAGGCCCTTGAAAAGATTTTGTAATCCGTGCACAATAGGCTCACAGGGCCAGTTTTGATTTGGCACAAGTCCCCTTTTTTTGGTAGCAGAACAATGACCGCCCTCCTGCAGCTCAGTGGTAGTTCACCAACCTTTACACTCTCCAGAAAAACTGAAAGCATGTCCGGTCCCAGCAAATGCCAGAACTGCTTATAAAATTCTGTTGGAATCCCATCAATCCCCGGAGTCTTTCCAACATTCAGATTAGAAAGTGAGTCAGAGAGTTCTTGAAGACTGATCTCGGTATCCAGATGTAATCGGAACTTTTCTGAAATTGTTGGCAAACCTTCCAAAAACTCGGACATGGCAGCTTCATCAATGCTTTCATCCTTAAACAAATTTGTGTAAAAAGAGACAGCAAAGTCTCTTATCTCCCCTGTAGTGCACAGTTCTTGGCCGTCGGTGTCACGGAGCATATGAATTGTCTTACTCTGTGCTTCCTTCTTTTCTAGACTAAAAAAAAACCTTGTGGGTGCGTCCAGGTGATTGAGATTCTGGAAGCGAGACCTCACTAAAGCTCCCTTAGCCTGCAACTCCAGAAGCTGAGACAGTGAATGTTTCTTAGCTGTTAAAATCTCAAAATTGTCTTTATCAAAACTGTTCTGAAGAGTGGCGTGTAGTTCAGTGATGTCCTCCTCCAGGCTTTTCATATGCTCCACACTCCTCTTCGTCACTTGCTGGGTGTATTGTTGGCAGAAAGCTTTAATCTGAACTTTTGAGACATCCCACCATTGTCTGAGGGAAGTGAATTTGGATTTAGTGAGGGTCCATTGCTGCCAGAAAACTCAAAGCACTGAAGGAAGTTTGAATCATCCAACAGGGAAACATTGAATTGCCAGAAAGACTTAAAGAAAGGTTTTTTTGAAAAGGTGAGCTTTAAAGCCACCAGAGAGTGATCAGAAAGACCGAAAGGACAGATATAAGTAGTAGTGACTGAATTTAAAAGATGCCTTGAACAGTAAAACCGGTCTAACCGTGCCATAGAAATGCGGCCACCCCCCCCTTTGACCCAGGTGTATTGTCTATCTGTAGGAATTTAATCCGCCATACATCTACCAGATCTGACTGCTGTAACAAAGTATTTAATACTCTGACAGAAGCTGGATGTGGCTCAGTACCATTTCGATCAAGCTGAGCGTTATCAGTACAATTAAAATCCCTCCCAGTAGAAGAATTTCCCATTAATAAAAGATTCCACCACTCTTCTCAAAGAATCAAAGAAACAGATCCTCTCTCGACCATTTGTTGGTGCATATGAATTAATTAACACGAGGTCTTGTTCCCCATCTTTAATCTGCACCACCAGCAGGTCCAGCCACCACCTCACTAATATTAGTGATTTTAAATTCACAGTTTTGGAAATCATCACAGCTACCCCAGCACTGACATGAGATCCGTGACTAAGCACAGCCTGACCCCCCCATTCACGTAACCAGTCCTGTTCATTCTTAATATCAGTGTGTGTTTCCTGAAGTAGTGCAATGTGAAGGCCTTTTGCTCTAAATACTCAAAAACTGCAGCCCTTTTGCGTCTCCCCTACACCCGTTCACATTCAGACTCCCAATATGAAAAGATTCCATTAATTCAAGACATAAGGGAGTAACCAATAAAATACATAACACAAATAAATAAAAGAAACGTAGGACTAAATCCATCATGATTAAAGCAGTGATTTCCTAACCCTACTGATCAAATTCTTTAGTCTCACTGACTCTTTCTGGTCCATGCCAAGCTGCACGGCATTGCGCATCACCCTCTGTGCTGACACCAGGAAGAGCTGAACGTCTGGGAAGTGTTCCTCCACTTTAACCCCTCTCTTACCCTCAATAAATTCTAAAAAATACCGTATACTTGCGGTGCTGTATCCGCCTCCCAGTGTATATCTTGAAGAGGACTCGCTTCTCACGGAGGTGTCAGTGTCACTACCCTCATCCTCTCTATCGCCACGTCACAGTCACTGTAACTCTTGAACAAGTTGCTGCGTTCACTGGATGGCTCGCTGGACACAAGGCTTTTCTTTGCCGACTTAGTATTCTCTGATTTAATCTTTCGTTTGTGACGGGGCACTTTGAAAATCTCATCCCTCTCGCTCACACTTGCACTCTCCACTTCACACACCTCATCCATTGGCCTCTCATTCATCTGCCTTTCCACGGCTTGCTCTGGGATAGGCTTTATCAGCACCGCGTCTTCAGCAGCCTGCACTTGTGCAGCTTCATCGGATGCCTGAGACTCGTTCACAGCGGAGGCAACTGGCGCAACTCCCTCGGAAAGAGTGTTCAATGTCGTCCCCTCACTGCTACTGGTCTCAGGCTCTGTGCTCACTTTACTCGCTGCACTTTCAGTTTCAGCCGCCATATCCTCGGCAACAAGAAGCGCGCTCTTCTCTGGAGCGTCTTTAGACAGAAAATTTTCGGGCCGATCATACACAACACCCGCTCCATCCAACCGCTCATTACACTCAGACCCATCCTTCTCCATATTCTCCACCTCACTTTCATACTCAGACTCGCAGTTTTCATCATTAACCCGTCCGTGTTCTCTTTGACGGAGCGGAGCCGGCCGGCATCACTACGGGCTCATGTTTGCACTGTGCCGCTTTGTGTCCAGCTCTGCCACAGTTAAAGCAACGCATTGAATCAGAAGTTACGAACACAACATAATCATCACCTTCCACCTTAAACCTGAGGGCCACGTTTAGATCTTCATTCATATTATTTAAAATCATATAAACTTGTCTCCGAAAGGAGACCACATGTTTTAACTCCTGCATTTTGCAGCCAAGGGGAATAAGCACTATATCAGACATAATCTGCCCATAACGTCTCAATTCCCTTAGTAAAATATCATTTTTTAAGAAAGGTGGAACATTAGAGACAATAACTTTCTTCGCAGGCGCTGATAACGGCAGGACAGGAACTAATGCGCCATTTATAACAACCCCTTCTTCAACAAGTTTATTTACGAGAGACTCGTCATTTAGAAAGACGACTACAGCCTTATTCATTCTGCTTGCTGATAGAACATTTTTATAACCAACTATTTTCCCTACTCCCATCACACAAGCTTCGGCAGAAACCTGAGGGTCCACCAGGACCTTAGCGCCATGGCGGCGTGAAAGACTTTCAAACGCCTTTGGAAACAAACCAGGTGCCCGGCCTTTGGACACGGCCATGGCGATAACCGCCAAAGCCGCGTCTTAACAGTAAAAAAACTTATCAAAAAAACACCAATAACTCTAAAACAAATCTCTAAGAAAAAGGAAAAAGAGAAAAAAAAGAGGCTTACACAGAGACGTTGACGCCCGTCGGCTTCCACCGACTCAAACACGCCCACCCCAGACAGCACTAATCGAGCAACACACAGACAGCAAGAGAGAGAGATAGATAGATAGATAGATAGATAGATAGATAGATAGATAGATAACACATTTAATAATAAAGGATTAATAGATAACATGCATAATTTAATGGACTAGCCATGTGGGCCCAACTACGTTGCGCGTGTTAAAGTTGTCTGTGAAGGGCTCCCTGTTTAAACGTGGCTGTCAGTCATGAACTGGGCCCTTCGTTGCACAGCATTATGATTTTTTATAAGCAAAACAAAATTACAAAAGAAAACCCTTGGACATTGATTTGATAGGAACAGCCTACTCGGAATCACTGTCCGAATCGTAATTATGTGGTGGTGTAGGAGTATTTCTGTTTCTGTCTGTTCACAATCCGTCTCGTTTTCACAACGCTGTCGTTTCCTCTCACGATCTCTTCTCAACCTTTCTCCAATCTCGCAGGTTGCTTTGTGGCAATCCAAATAGTAAGGCACATAGGTATCCAAGCTCTTTAAAGCATAAATGGGGATCACTTTACTGACATGTGAGCAAGCTACGGTACAAATGTGAGACGCGCAGCACTCGCCAGCTACAACGTAACAATAATAATTTCCGGCACGTGCTGTTATGTTGTCATTCATTTTACCCACTGTCTTTCTTTCATTCATATGTTACGTAGACACGTACCTTTTATCTTCGGCAATCTCATTCTCTAACCAGACCTCAGGAGATAATCAGCGTAACACTGTCCACCATCCCTTTCGTTATTCCGGCACATTGTTAACATCCATGAGTAACAACAACGTGCTAAACTAGAAGGTGGTCTACGCATGCGTGGAATTCGCGGACAAACAAAGATCAAGATCTAAATGAAGATCTCTTTAGTTAATTTAGAGCACAACAATTTGTTTAGTTTGCATGTCTGTGTTTTGAGGTGTGACTGGAGTACTAAAGTCTTCAGTAGTATAAGCCTGGAGGAGATTCTTAATGCAATGCCTATGTTTTAGCTGTCTTTCTACTGCCATCTAGTGCTTCTTCTTCTAATTCATTCGCGGACAAACAAAGATCAAGATCCAAATGAAGATTATATATAGAGATAGCTCTAGTTAGCTAGCACTTTATTTGTTCCCAGAACATTTTATAACAAACAACAACAATTTACCTAAATACACTCAGTTATAACAAACAAAAACTTCAGACCTGGCCAAACATAAGAGAGCAGTCACAGTGAAGCATTATAAAGGTGTATTGCTGTAGGGATGAAGAAGCTCCAGAAGTATTTCTTGACACAAAAATCTTAAATGCAAAATAATAATTTTGAACCTGAAATATCTTTCGGAAATTTCCGCTTTTTTTTCGATTTTAACCCCTTCACAAAAATAAGTAGAAATACTGAAAGGGAAAGTAATGACTGGTATCATTTTCATACCCTGGCCCCTAATCAGAATACCATATACAGTGGTGTGAAAAACTATTTGCCCCCTTCCTGATTTCTTATTCTTTTGCATGTTTGTCACACAAAATGTTTCTGATCATCAAACACATTTAACCATTAGTCAAATATAACACAAGTAAACACAAAATGCAGTTTTTAAATGATGTTTTTATTATTTAGGGAGAAAAAAAATCCAAACCTACATGGCCCTGTGTGAAAAAGTAATTGCCCCCTGAACCTAATAACTGGTTGGGCCACCCTTAACAGCAATAACTGCAATCAAGCGTTTGCGATAACTTGCAATGAGTCTTTTACAGCGCTCTGGAGGAATTTTGGCCCACTCATCTTTGCAAAATTGTTGTAATTCAGCTTTATTTGAGGGTTTTCTAGCATGAACTGCCTTTTTAAGGTCATGCCATAGCATCTCAATTGGATTCAGGTCAGGACTTTGACTAGGCCACTCCAAAGTCTTCATTTTGTTTTTCTTCAGCCATTCAGAGGTGGATTTGCTGGTGTGTTTTGGGTCATTGTCCTGTTGCAGCACCCAAGATCACTTCAGCTTGAGTTGACGAACAGATGGCCGGACATTCTCCTTCAGGATTTTTGGTAGACAGTAGAATTCATGGTTCCATCTATCACAGCAAGCCTTCCAGGTCCTGAAGCAGCAAAACAACCCCAGACCATCACACTACCACCACCATATTTTACTGTTGGTATGATGTTCTTTTCTGAAATGCTGTGTTCCTTTTACGCCAGATGTAACGGGACATTTGCCTTCCAAAAGTTCAACTTTTGTCTCATCAGTCCACAAGGTATTTTCCCAAAAGTCTTGGCAATCATTGAGATGTTTCTTAGCAAAATTGAGACGAGCCCTAATGTTCTTTTTGCTTAACAGTGGTTTGCGTCTTGGAAATCTGCCATGCAGGCTGTTTTTGCCCAGTCTCTTTCTTATGGTGGAGTCGTGAACACTGACCTTAATTGAGGCAAGTGAGGCCTGCAGTACTTTAGACGTTGTCCTGGGGTCTTTTGTGACCTCTCGGATGAGTCGTCTCTGCGCTCTTGGGGTAATTTTGGTCGGCCGGCCACTCCTGGGAAGGTTCACCACTGTTCCATGTTTTTGCCATTTGTGGATAATGGCTCTCACTGTGGTTCGCTGGAGTCCCAAAGCTTTAGAAATGGCTTTATAACCTTTACCAGACTGATAGATCTCAATTACTTCTGTTCTCATTTGTTCCTGAATTTCTTTGGATCTTGGCATGATGTCTAGTTTTTGAGGTGCTTTTCGTCTACTTCTCTGTGTCAGGCAGCTCCTATTTAAGTGATTTCTTGATTGAAACAGGTGTGGCAGTAATCAGGCCTGGGGGTGGCTATGGAAATTGAACTCGGGTGTGATACACCACAGTTAGGTTATTTTTGAACAAGGGGGCAATTACTTTTTCACACAGGGCCATGTAGGTTTGGATTTTTTTTATCCCTAAATAATAAAAACCATCATTTAAAAACTGCATTTTGTGTTTACTTGTGTTATATTTGACTAATGGTTAAATGTGTTTGATGATCAGAAACATTTTGTGTGACAAACATGCAAAAGAATAAGAAATCAGGAAGGGGGCAAATAGTTTTTCACACCACTGTATATACTCATGTTTAAGTTCTTCCACGGGCTTAAATACCATATAATTTCCGGTATTTTATAATGTCGCTCGTATAAGTCGAATATGGAAAACTCACGCTATTGGTCCAAGAGATTATGATATGCTGACGCCCACCTGAGAGAGTAACCACGGAGCACACGGTTTTTTTTTCTATGTGGGTGAGGCAATGCGCTGTATTAGCGTGTGCTCCTAACCTCTCTCTCTCTCTCCCTCTCTATTGTGCCTACGTGACCACACAGTAATACCCAAACTGTTCCAAAGTGATGTTTGCACTGTTTTGTGTTTTTTGTATCTCATACACCTTTATCGTAAGAGCATCCCTCATCTACGATGGAGCGTACGATCAGAAGAAAATATGAAGCTGGTTTTAAATTAAAAGTTGTTGAAGTGGTAAAAGAAATTGGGAACTGCGCTGCTGCAACAAAATTTGATGTGTCTGAGAAACTGATGTGAGATTGGAGGAAGCAAGAAGATGTAGAAAAAAAATATTAAGTCGTATATTTGAACAGGTGTATAAGTCGGGGTCTGATTTTATGATCGATTTTTCGGGTTTCAAGACCCAGCTTATGTGTGAGTATATACGGTAAATGTGATAGTCCAGCTCTACACATCAAACTCATAAAGGATGGAGGCAGTTTATACTGAAACAAAGAAGTCGATGGAGGACATCAAAATAACATTAAAAGAAACTAAACAATTAAAGAAGATGTTGGAGTCAGAATAATTCAGATGTAAAATGCAATAAACAATGAAGTTATACCTGAGAGTGTAATGCAGCCTCAGTTTACAGGACATTACAGTGCTGCGTAAGATAAAAGAAGCATCCTCTTTTTGTACATGTTTTGTCATCCAGGTTGAATGAAATTTAAAGGAATTTTTTCCACTTTGAATCCCACCTCTTTATGTGACTTTTTGTCCTCTTTAACATAAGCATATTGGGGTATTTGTATTTAAAAATGGTCTAACAACATACATGTATGATAATGTGTGGCAAGAGCTGAATAGGAACTGATAGCATTGAATAGAGTGAGTAGAAACCAGAAAACCAGAACAGGAGGACAGAACTAGTATCCATCCATCAATTTTCCTAATATTAAAGCCATTGGTGCCCCATTCTCTTCACAGATGAGAGCAGGTTCACACTGAGCACATGTGAGAGACGTGAAAGAGTCTGGAGACGCAATGGTGAACATTATGCAGCCTGCAACCTGATCCAGCATGACTGGTCTAGGGTGGCATGTCCTCCACATCCTAAGTCAACCTGACTGCTGATATGTGCCGGGATGAAATCCTCAGAGCTGTTACACTGGTTTAGGGGGCCCTGGTTTACTCCTGATGCAGGACAATGCCCAGCCTCATAAGGCCAGAGTGTGTAGGTAGTTCCTGGATGATGAAGGCATTGATGTCATTGACTGGCCTGCACATCCCAAAGCTCTCCCCGTGTAACAGTCCGTCTCGTGGTATCTCCTCCATGCACCTTCTGGCAATGGCATGTATGAATGTTCCATCCTGAAGGAGATGGATTACCTGTGCAACCTGAATCAACTGCAGGTACCACCTCATGCTACCAAGAGTGACATGGAAAGGGCACTAGCAATACACAAAACTAGAGTAGAATAAGTCAGGAAGGATAAAGAGAGAGCAACTATTTGTGGCCACCACCTCAAAACCATTCCCTTTTTGGGATTGTCTTTCTGTTGCCTCTCCAGTGCACCTGTTGTCACTTTTATTTGCACCAAAGCAGGTGAAGTTGATTCACAATTGTTTATATTTCCCACCTGGACAGATTGATATCCCTGAAGCTTAAATGACTTGGTGACAGACTGGGATGATTAACTGTTCCCTTCATTTTTTGAGCAGTATATATTGGAAGACACACTTAAGAATTTCAGGTTATTGTAACTGCCAATGCAAAAGGCACATCCATGGAACATAATATAACAATACTTCAGGGAATGGCAAAGCTCCCAGTGATAGCAAGCTTGTTAGTGGTTCCTTCATAAGCAGACATGTAGAAGAATATATACCTGTAGAAATCTTAAAGTGATATCAGCCATTTTCAATGAAAAGGTTAATAAAATTAGCTGCTCATTACTCATCTACCGTAAAGTCTCTGCTGAACTTTAAACCTTACGGAGCAGACTTAAAGACAGATGCTGCACATTAGGCGAACAAGGCAGTGACAGGTACAGTACAGTCATTGTGCACCGAAACTAACAATGCAAATGATGTGATAAATAATACAAATGATAATGATACAGTAATTACACACTTTATTTATATGGCGACTTTTTATGTTCCCCTATTCTAGAATCTCAAAACCCCTTTTTCCACAGTGTCACTAACTTAACATAACAGGGAGGCATTTTAATGTGCATACTTTGTGAAAATCTAAAATATTTGTCTTTTAGAGCCATTTTCTAATGTTATATATCCCATAACTTACTGACCTTGTCATTTATTCTTAGTATATTTTCCCTCATCTCTGTTAATATCACAGCACAAATATCTCAAAGTCTATTGACTCTTAGTCTACATTTTATTAAATTACCACTTTCTTTTATTAGGTAAATAATTTATGCTCTGTGTACATTTTAGATTACTGTAATCCTTTCAAAGGACTGGAAACTGCAAATGCAATTTATAATAAGATTCGGAAGTCATGGTAAATGGTAGGTATTTTAGGCTGAAATAATCCTCATAATCCTTCCACCAGAGCCGTGCAGATAGGCTCATTGTTAGCAGTCATTAATAAGAGCCTATTAATTCACAATAAGCTGCAAGCTCTGCTGAACTACATTACAGGTCAGGGCCATTTTTATGCCAAGATAAAATATTATCTATAAGAATATTTTATTCCAACTTTAGTGGTACTTATTAGATAGGAAGTATTATGACTACTCCATTTAGTTAACTCTTGCACTTAAAAAATTAAATACTGGGCTTGCCAGCTACCCAAGGTAATAAAAGTCTTTGTGTATGGCAAAGTACCATCATTGAAAGAGCCATTTTATAGTCAAATTATCTCACTACTTTTTATTCCGCATTTTTACTTCCCATCTCAATTGTATAACATCTAAAAAGTGTGATACTCTACAGAACAAATCAACAGGGGTGGATCATTTATTTATATAATGGAACACTTGACAATTGGGACGGAGAGTCCATTGAATTCTTTTGACTGGGTGGTCCATTGCATACTTGTGGACACGGCCTGGAAGTGCGAGGCTACAACATGAAGCTCACAGAAAGTGACATTGTCACCAAAGTGAAACTGCCAAGAAAAGAGAGAAATTTGATGCCCAGAGTAGCTCCTTTCAATACTCTGACATCTCTAAATTTCATTACAGCACAGGATAGCACAGCTTAAATACAGTCATATGAAAAAGTTTGGGAACCCTTCTCAGCCTGCATAATACTTTCAACAAAAAAGATAACAGTGGTATGTCTTTCATTTCCTAGGAACATCTGAGTACTGGGGTGTGTTCTGAACAAAAATTTTTAGTGAAGCAGTATTTAGTTGTATTAAATTAAATCAAATTTGAAAAACTGGCTGTGCACAAATCTGGGTCCCCTTGTAATTTTGCTGATTTGAATGCCTGTCACTGCTCAATGCTCATTACTTGCAACACCAAATTGGTTGGATTAGCTCATTAAGCCTTGAACTTCATAGACCGGTGTGTCCAATCATGAGAAAAGGTATTTAAGTTGGTCAATTGCAAGTTGTGCTTCCCTTTGACTCTTCTCTGAAGAGTGACAGACAGCATGGGATCCTCAAAGCAACTCTCCAAAGACCTGAAAACAAACATTGTTCAGTCTCATGGTTTAGGGGAAGGCTACAAAAAACGATCTCAGAGGTTTAATCTGTCAGTTTCAACTGTAAGGAATGTAATCAGGAAATGGAAGGCCACAGGCACAGTTGCTGTTAAACCCAACAGGTCTGGCAGGCCAACAAAAATACAGGAACGGCATATGTGCAGGATTGTGAGAATGGTTACAGAAAGCCCACAGATCACCTCAAAAGACCTGCAAGAACATCTTGCTGCAGATGGTGTATCTGTACATCGTTCTGCAATTCAGCACAATTTGCACAAAGAACATCTGTATGGCCGGGTGATGAGAAAGAAGCCCTTTATGTGCTCACACCACAAACAGAGTTGCTTGTTGTATGCAAATGGGCATTTAGACAAAAGATTCATTTTGGAACAAAGTGCTTTGGACTGATGAGACAAAAATTGAGTTATTTGGTCATAACAAAAAGCGCTTTGCATGGCGGAAGATGAACACTGCATTCCAAGAAAAACACCTTCTACCTACTGTCAGATTTCGTGGAGGTTCCATCATGCTGTGGGGCTGTGTGGCTAGTTCAGGGACTGGGGCCCTTGTTAAAGTCGAGGGTCGGATGAATTCAACCCAATATGTTCAATTCATCATAATAACTATTCATAGTGGCTCTAAAATCCATACTGACCCCAACTCTCTCTTCTGTTTCTTTTTCCGGTTTCTTTGTGGTGGCGGCCTGCGCCACCACCACCTACTCAAAGCATCATGATGCTCCAACATTGATGGACTGAAAGCCAGAAGTCCACGTGACTATCATCATCAAGTCCTTCCATGAAAACCCTAAATCCAAAGAGGAGTGTTTCATTTATGTTAGGTAGATTGCCCAGAGGGGACTGGGCGGTCTCGTGGTCTGGAATCCCTGCAGATTTTATTATTTTTTTTCTTCTCCAGCCGTCTGGAGTTTTTTTTTTTTTGTTTGTTTTTTCTGTCCACCCTGGCCATCGGACCTTACTTATTCTATGTTAATTAATGTTGACTTATTTTTATTTTTTATTGTGTCTTCTATTTTTCTATTCTTCATTTTGTAAAGCACTTTAAGCTACATTTTTTCTTGTATGAAAATGTGCCATATAAATAAATGTTGTTGTTGTTACAGGAGGACAGCGTCTAGAGGCGAAAGGAGGCTCAACTAAGTATTGATGTCCTATCTCTCTTGGGGTGCCCAAATGTATGTACCTGTCTAATTTTGTTATGATGTATTTAGCATATTTTTTGTTAATCCAATAAACTTAATGTCACTGCTGAAATCCTACTGTTTCCATAAGCCATGTCATATATTAAAAGGAAGTTGCTACTTTGAAAGCTCAGCCAACGATAAACAAAAATCCAAATAATTAAGAGGGGTTCCCAATCTTTTCATATGATTGTATATATTGTAATAAAGCACAAAAACAAACATAAAGGTTTGGGCAGTTGAGCGAAAGTGCTGCCCAAAACTGCAGATAATCTCCACTATGCTTCACTGTTGCCTGCAGACAACAACAACCACATTTATTTATATAGTACATTTTCATACAAATAATGTAGCTCAAAGTGATTTACATGATGAAGAAAAGAGAAATAAAAAACTAAGTAAAAATTAAAATAAGACAACACTGATTGACATAGAATAAGAGTAAGGTCCGATGGCCATGGAGGACATAAAAAACAAAAAAACTCCAGATGGGTGGAGAGAAAAAATAAAATCTGCAGGGGTTCTGAGACCACGAGACCACCCAGCCCCTCTGGGCATTCTACCTAACATAAATGAAACAGTCGTCTTTGTATTTAGGGTTCTCGTGGAAGGACTCGATGATGATGGTCATGTAGACATTCATCTATGTTTTGTTTTGTTCTCCAGCCCTTCAGCAAAAACTACCTTCTCTTAGAGCCAATATCTTGAAATTTTGACTTGTCAGTTCAGAGCACCCACTGCCATTTTTCTGCAATCCAATCCTTGTGTTTTTTTTTTTTTTGCATCAGTGAGTGGTTTGACTTTATTTCTATTTCTCCACCTATTCCCTGGTTTCAGCCTTTTGACACATGAAAAAACATAGGTATTATTACTTAATTAGCTAACTTTGATCAAAATTGTTACCTTGTGTTTTTCTGGATGCCGTTCAATAATCTGAAATTGTTGGGTTCTTTTTTTTATTAATTCAAGATGGAGGATACAATACGGTGGACCAAAATCTTTCCACATGAAAAACGTAGGTACTTAAACCAATAAAGCTATTGCATAATATTGACCTACCAAAATTATGCAATGGAACAAGGCTATGTGTGAATAAGCCCATGCCAAATGTGATAGAAACCATTATTTTAAATGGCAATGCTAAAGGAGTTTATTCCACACATTCCTATGATGCCCACTGACATGCCTTTTGATTTTAAGTGATTACCATAATGCGACTTGCATTTGCTATGACTATAAATAAAGCTCAAGGTCAGTCACTCAGGGTAGCAGGCATTAACGTAGAAAGAACTTAAAATTACAAATCAAACAATTCAGACGTGATTAAATTGCACATTGATGGTATTTGCATACATTTCAGTCACACCACGTAGAAATGAAAACACTTTTTCTACACGGTCACCTATTTCAGGGCACCATAATCTTTGGAACAAAGCAAAGGCAGGTCTATTAAAGCCGACGTCATATTTAGGACACGTATCCTTTACATGCAATGACTGCTTGAAGTCTGCGCTTCATAAAAATCACCAAGTGCTGAGGATCTTCTCTGGCGATGCTCTGCTAAGCCTCTCATGCAACCATCCTACTTGTTTTGGGGGGTTGTCCTCGTAATTTTCCTTTTCAGCACATGGAAGGCCTGCTCAATTGGATTTAAATCGGGTGACCGGCCTTTCCAGAATTTTCCATTTTTTTATCTTTGAAAAATTCCTGTGTTGTCTTAGCAGTATGTTTGGATGATTATCTTGTTGCAGAATGAAGCCCCATCCAATGTGTTTGGAGGTATTTACTGGAACCTGAGCAGATCAGATGTTACTCTACACCTCAGAATAACATTCTGCTACTGCCATCAGCAGTTCCAATATTATCGAAGAGAAGTGTGGCAGCCATACATGCCCAAGCCAAAACACCCCCATCATCATGTTTAACAGATGAGGCGGTCTGCGTTGGATCTTGGGCAGTTCCTTTTCGTCTCCACACTTTATTCTTGCCATCACTCCGATCAGGTTGCATCTTTGTCTCATCTGTCCATAAGATCTTTTCCCAGAATTCTGCAGTCTCTTTGAAGTTCTTTTTCACAAACTGTAATCTGTCCATACTGTTTTTGTGGCTAACTAGTGGTGTTCACCTTGCAGTATGGCCACTGTATTTGTGGTCATGAAGTCTTCTGTTGATAGTCACCTCTGGCACATCCACATCGACCTCCTGAAGACTACTTCTGTCTGTCGGGGAGGCATTTGGGGACTTTTTCTTTGTCATAGTTAAAAATCCTTCATTATCAGCAGTGGAGGTCTTCCTTTGCCTACCAGACCCCTTTGTGATTACTGAGCTCACCAGGGCATTATTTCTTCTTAATGCTATTCTTTAAGATTTGGGTAATCCTATTGTTTTACCAATGTCTCTAACGGCCTTATTCTTGTTTTTCAGCCTCATTATGACTGAACAACGGCAAATACAGATTTTAAAGGGTAGAAGCAAGCCGTGGTATCTTATGAAGCAATGAAACACACCTGAAGAATCACAAACACTTATAACACCAATTCTCCCAAACATTTCGGTACCCTGAAATGGGGGGACCCTGTAGAAAAAGTGTCCTCATTCCTACAGGTTATGACTGAAATGTATGCAAATCTCCTTAAATGAAAGTCTCTTATATCACGTTGGAATTGTCTGATTTGTAATTTGTAATTGTAATTCAACTGTGCACCAGAGGGGTAAATCAAAGAAAATGCAAATATATATGCAGTATATCATATATACTATATATAGGGTATATCATATATACATATATCATATATGCTTAAAGTACAAACTAAAGTATTCCTTGTTTTGCTCAAGCAGACCTTTCACTTCATGTGGTTCTCTGTAATTGAATCAGCATGAAAAATAACATTAAGTGTTTGAGTCTTATTTTTATTGCCACTGAATCTGAGGCTCATGATAAAGATAAAGCTACAGAGAGTTCACCTTATTTAGATTTGCAACCTTAGGATAGGATAGAATTTGTGAAAAAAGCAATTTTAAATATGAAAAGAGAGTCATTTGCCTTGAAGGTCAAAACTATTCAATAGATTTGACCCTTACAGCAATAATATGCCCACCTATATGCTACACAACACTCATTTCTTGTTTACAAGAGGATAAATTTACAGTCTGAGCATACTGACAACACTATTTACCATTTAATGTTGTGTATTGGAGTTATTCTGAAACACCATAATAATGGGGAAAAATACAGCTCCTGCTTGTTTCGGGGGGTTGTCCTCTTACGTTTCCTCTTCAGCAGATGGAAGGCCTGCTCAGTTGGATTTAAATCGGGTGACTGGACTTTCCAAAATTTTCTATTTTTTTAGCTTTGAAAGATTTCTGTGTTGCCTTAGCAGTATGTTTGGATCATTACCTTGTTGCAGAATGAAACCCCATCCAATGTGTTTGGAGGCATTTACTGGAACTTGAGCAGATCAGATGTTTTGCTACCCCTCAGAATTCATTGTGCCAGTGCCGTCAGCAGTTCCAATATTATCAAAGAGAAGTGTGGCAGCCATACATGCCAAAGCCAAAGCACCCCTATCGCCATGTTTAACAGAAGAGGTGGTCTGCTTTGGATCTTGGGTAGTACCTTTTCATCTCCACACTTTGCTGCTGCCATCACTCTGATCAGGTTCATCTTTGTCTCGTCTGTCCACAATGCAAATATATATGCAGTATATGATATATAGGGATGCTTTAAGTCCAAACTAAAGTATTCCTTGTTTTGCTCAAGCAGACCTTTCACTTCATGTGGTTCTCTGTAATTGAATCAGCATGAAAAATAACATTAAGTGTTTGAGTCTTATTTTGATTGCCACTGAATTGGAGGCTCATGATAAAGATAAAGCTACAAAGAGTTCACCTTATTTAGATTTGCAGCCTTAGGATAGGATAGAATTCGTAAAAAAAAAAAAACAATTTTAAATATGAAAAGAGAGTCATTTGCCTTGAAGGTCAAAACTATTCAATAGATTTGACCCTTACAGCAATAATAAGCCCACCTAAATGCTACACCATACTCATTTCACACTCATTTCTTGTTTACAAGGGAATAAATTTACAGTCTGCGCATACTGACAACACTATTTACCATGCAATGTTGTGTATTGGAGTTATTTTGAAACAGCATAATAATGGAAAATGATACAGTAGTGATACGTAATGAAAAGTGCACTAATTTTCAAACTGAAATTTAAAGGGACAGAGCATTGAGAGAATTCTGAAAACACTTAATGCATTATAGTATTAAGACCTCCAACTTTTAAAGGTTTTTGTAAAGTTACAAAACGATCAATAAAGTAAATGGTAAAGATTGTTCAGATTCCTCATTTAACGCAGCACTGCGCGGCTTTAATGGCACAGCTGCAAACAACCGTATATCTAATTTTAACCTCAATTATAACACCCAGCAATTTACTTGAATACGTCATTGTACTTTGTCACCATTTACCCTTGTATATCACCTTGGATAGAGGAATCAATCAAATGAATAAATAATAAAAATAATCACCTCATTTGCTTCTTGACTGGCATGTTATTAAAGCGACAGTGATTGGTAGGCTTGTCTTATTCGTAGCTGGTCATTACGTTTTGATATTAAAAAGAGCTCCCAGGTATACATGCATCTGTTCTTGGAAACCTACCAGGTCATTCTTATAAAAATTAAATGCTTTTGTGAAATGCTGCCATATTCAGACAAATCAATACCTGTCATTCTGTTCAACCTTTTGATTAAATCGCTCCAAAGTTCTTAAACTTTTAACAAATTTAACAAGCAAGGAACATTTTTCTCTTAAGTTGAAAACCATTCAGTGCCACATTCTGGCTGTGACATTATCCATAATCATGTACTGTAATATGAAAGGAAGTAATTCACAAGTAATATATTATATTTTGTTCTTTTATACCAGACTAGCGATTACAAACTTGATGTGCAGGTTGTAGTTTTGATCTGAGGCACTGACTTAAGTACACAATTTACAAGATTTTTTCTATGAAGGCAGAAAGACCCAACAGTGTGTTTTATCATTTTAAAAAGCTTTGCATTTGTCTTAGTTTTCAAACAATGGAGTGTATTCTTTTTCGTTGTTCAGTTTTATTCTTCACAAGCTTATTTGTTAGAAGTTAATTTGTTGAAATGTTTTTACAGAATTTGTTTTTTTAAGTAGCCAATTAACAATGTGCAGGCACTGATGCAAAAAATAATGTTAGCAGTTAATTTAAAGTCATTGGCACATGTGTTGGTGATGATAATAAATGTTTTGGTCTAAAAACATATTCTAGGAAGAAATAGGAGAAAGAGTTGAACTAGTCAAACAAATGAAGGCAGATAATTTAAAAATAATGAAGGAAGACAATTAGTATAATTATCTCTAGTAATAACTATGGCTACCATATTAAACAATTCATGTGTATAATTGCATTGAATAAATAAAATTTGAATTGATAGGAACATCTGAATTGACAAAAAGAGCGTATCAAAAAGAGTGTAGGAGCAGGAAAATATCGTCTCCGGTGAGGGATTTATTTTAGAAATGAATGCAGTTCTCTTTTTGAAGGCCATCACATTTAGTGAAAGAGTATTAGGGTGGAGTGGGTTCTACACAAGAATGGCTCTCAAAAGATGGGTCTTGTGGCTACGAGTTTTTGTCATAATCAGTGAATCTATCTATCTATCTATCTATCTATCTATCTATCTATCTATCTATCTATCTATCTATCTATCTATCTATCTATCATATAGCACCTTTCCTATCTATCTATCATATAGTGACTTTCACATCTATCTATCTATCTATCTATCTATCTATCTATCTATCTGTTCTATAGTGCCTTTCACTCTATCTATCTATCTATCTATCTATTCTGTGAAATGTACATTTACACTGCCACAGGTAGACCTCTTATAACATTGCAAGATGCAGAGAAATGAATCCACACTTTTGTTTTTACTGAACTAGATTACTGTAATGCACTGCTAACAGGACCTCTTAAGTAAGACATCAATCAGGTGCAATTAGTGCAGAATACAACAGCAAGAATATGACGTTGAAAAAGAAAATCTGAGCACATCTCAGCAGTTTTAGCATCATTACACTGGTTACCTGTGTCCTCAGAATTCATTTTAAAATACTATTAATGGCATATAAAGATTTAAATAATCTTTCTTGGAATGCCTGTCCCTCCACATTCTATGTGTCATACATTTATACATATCACACACCCATGAATGTGGGGACATCTTCAGGGCTTGTATATTAACTGCAATACCACTCCGAGCCCTTAGATTGGAAGAATGAGGGCTTGAGGAACACCACATCACTTCTGTGTCCACTGGAACTGCCGCCTGTTCCTGTTCTCGAAACCAGATAAGAAGCACAACCACTGGACATTGTCAGTTAGTCTGTAGACTTTCATCTGAGAAGGTGTATCATTCTGTGGTAATGTGCCTAGCTAGGCATTACTAAGGCAAAATAAAAATAACCTGTTATGTATCTTTGAAATAAAGTAAGAGTCAAGAAAATGAGAAAAATCTAAAGAGAGGTGCTTACCTTTTTGTTCAATAATAGTGAAGGCAAAAAGATGCTTTTGCTAGCATTTTGGTGGTGCTAGCAGTTTGGCATCTGTGGCGTTTTGGAGGCCTGCATAGCTTCACACTCTGTCCAGAGTCAACACTAGCGGGCCATGGCCACTACTGGAGTAAGAAAACAAAGAAAAACATGTGAAGTGCTTAGTTTAGTTTACAGAGGAAAGTAAAAGGGACCCCAAAGGCTTATATAATTGGAGGTTTAGAAAGCAGGTATTAATGTACAAGTCCAAAGCCACAGTGAATGTGATGCTGCCATGCTGGGAGATGTGCTCAAGTCATCAGCGATTGGCTGGGAGGACAGCATGCATCATGACAGGTTGGCAAAAACAACGCTGAGTGTAAAAGGCACTTCCTGCCTGCAGTGGTCATTTTTCAACTGACTTGTAGTGGTGAGTGTTTGGTGTTGCTTAGCTCTTAAAGTACATTAAGCATAACGTAAATAAATATTTTTGTATATATTTTCTTAGTATTATAGATATCTTCTAGTTATTTCTAGATATTTACTGTATATAGTTTGGGATTTAGTGCATGTTTTTGTCTTTTTGCATATACACTTTGTCACACACGTGCGCTTAGGAGGCAGTTGTGACGGACAGCCGGGTCCCATGCCCGGCAGGGACGCCCCTGCTTCTTCTGTTCCGGGGGAGTCGCCATGGGCAGTCCAATACCTCCCCCGGGACGCTTGGTGGCAGCCTCCCTGGCCGACGGTGATTCCCCAACCGCCCGCAGGGCTCCATGGGAGATGGAGTCCTCCACAGCTTGGTTGGGGCCCGGCATGGCCGCTAGGGGGAGCTGCCTGCTTCCCACAGCCCGGCTGGATGAGCTTTCAGCCCCACCCGGAAGTTCAATTAGGACCAGGTGGTTAATCACCTGGAATGCTTCCGGGTGGGCTATAAAAGGCCCCAGCCACCACCACTCGGGGAGCCAGGGTTGGGAGGTGGAGGACTAAGCTTGCGGAGGAGTGGTGAAAGAGAAGGTGGAGAAGTGAGTTTTGTGGCTTTGTGCTTTTGGGACTGTGTTTGGGCTGTGTGGCACGGGGAAGACGTGTCACACAGCTGAAGAAAAATAATAAAGCCTGAGTGTTTTGTACACGTTGCCTCTGCGTGGTCTGTGCCGGGTCGGGCGCTATATAGCGCCTTTTACACAGTCAACAAGCCCAAAGGTGAGCGATAATGTAACAGATGGGGGGTTGAATTGTGATGCCTCTCTCTCTACCTTTATAGAAGTAAAGATGAAAAATAAACAGACCCATTCACTATCAAACAAAATCACCGAAGTAAATGGCGTCACTTCCGGTCCACTGTCATCCAGCCCTGATGACATCACTTCCGGTCCAGCTCTGATGACGTCACTTCCGGTCCAGCTCTGATGATGTCACTTCCGGTCCAGCTCTGATGACGTCACTTCCATTAAACACAATTCCCTGCAGCCATTTTCTACACTATAAAAACGACTTGCAACTAACCATTATTGTCAAACGTCTTGATTTTCATCATTATTTTGACCAATTTGCTACCAAGCAATATATGGGGCAATTCCCCAACACTTTATTGTTTTTGTGTGGATATTATTTTCATCACAACTTATATTTCCTTTGTAAATATTTTTGTGGATCATATTTTTTTTTTGGGACTGCGTTATTGTAGAGTATCTTCCTTCCACTATTTTCATTAAGGAAGACTGCCATTTATTTTTGTATATACTTTTGTTTTTCCTCTTTGTTTTTCTTTTGGGACTTGCCATACTCACTGTAAATATTGTGCAACTTCACTGTTTTTGGCATATTGATTCTTTACGTGATTTTCCCAGAGGGGACTGGGCAGTCTAATGGTCTGGAATCCCTGCAGATTTTATTGTTTTCTCCAGCCGTCTGGAGTTTTTTTTTTGTTTTTTGTTTTTTCTGTCCCCCCTGGCCATTGGACCTTACTCTTATTCTATGTTAATTAATGTTGACTTATTTTCTTTTCTTACTGTGTCTTATTTTTCTTTTCTTCATTATGTAAAGCACTTTGAGCTACTGTTTGTATGAAAATGTGATATATAAATAAATGTTGTTGTTGTTATTTGTGTGTCATTTGTGGTGCGAAATGTGTAAAAAGCATGCACAGCACTGTTATGCACCTATAAATAAAAAACAACACTTTTGGTTTGAAAACCAACTTTTTTGTATTTGTGCCTCCCTGTTTCACATCTCTCATCTCTACAAGTTGCCCAGAGTGTAGTCTAGTGCCCGCTTTTCAACTGCACATGTTGTCACACAATGCAGCACTGGCTAAGACAAAGCAATTATTCATGTCATTTTTTGTGAATCATGTACCAATTACATGTAGTTTCAAAATCTTCAACCGTTTTTTGTATTTATTACATAGGATATTTATAAATATTGGTATTTAAAAAGACTTAAACAATTTGCATTGTTTTTTCTTGACATCATCTTTATTAATTAACATTATTTTTTTAAACAATCATAACATTATTATGGGGTGAATTTATTATATCGCTTTGAAGTCTTCAGTATCTTCCGTAACACTAGAAAGCTGATTGAGTGCTGTTTTTAGAACCTTTACCCAGCCGGCAGCTACACCTCCAAGACCTGTTCTTAATTAATCAATCACAGCCGTCATATTGACTATTTAAGTAATCAGGAGAGAGAGAAGAAGGGGAAGAAGGAGAGAAAGAAGGAGAAAGAAGACCATTTTGTTTCAACCTCATTTCAACTTGCTTGCTGTTTTTTCACATCGCGCCTTTTCACCAGTTTGCTTTTCATTTTGCCGGACTTTCTTTCAACCTCCATCTACTGAGACCCCGGGGTCGATTCACCATTCACCATACGCCGAGGAATCACGGTGAGGTTGCTCCAATCGCCGGGAAAATCAAACAACGCATTTACCGCTAGTCCAGTCATCCGTATTCAGGACAGTTTTATAATTGGACTCAAGTTCACAACCATTCAGTTTATCAGTCATTTTGTTATTTGTGTTGTGTGTTATATGTTACAGGGGCAAGGGAGGGTTTTTGTTGTATTTATATTTGGTGGTGTCTTGTTGTTGCTGGGGTGGAGGGATATTTATATTTGTTTTCTGTTTTTTGCATGTCTTGTTTCATTTAATACATTTAATCCGTTTAATTTTACATCCTGCTTTTGTGTACTTACATTTACACCGTCGATTGTGGGGAAAAGTTTAATTGGTTAGAAGTACGGCTTGATAGGTAGATTATTTCTCAGTAAATTATCCAGGCCACGGGTCTTGGAGGTGTAGGTGCCGGCTGGGTAAAGGGGTCGGCCGTTACAAGCGTATGCCTCAGATTCATTGCTAAACATACTTCCTGTTGTTTCATTCTGACCTCAGGTGAGCCCATCATTATTAGAACATTAGAAACATTATGACAAGAACAGGCCATTCAGCCCAACAAAGCCCACCAATCTTATCTATCTAATTCCTCCAGAAACATCAAGTCGAGTTTTGAAAGTCCCTAATGTCCTACCGTCTATCACATTACTTGTTAACGCATTCCATTTGTCTATGGCTCTCTGTGTGAAGAAAAACTTCCTAATGTATGTGTGAAATTTACTTTAACAAGTTTCCAATGGCTTCCTATGTTTTTATTGAGCTCATTTTCAACTAATATTCTTGTTCCACTGTACTAATTCTTTTCAGAATTTTAAACATTTTAATCAATTCCCCTCTTAATCTATGTTTGCCTAAACTGAAAAGGTTTAATTCTTTTAATTTTTCCTCATAACTAATCCCCTGTGGTTCTAGGATCAGCCTCATTTTTCTTCTGCTAGCACTACTGTGTTTTTCTTGTAGCCTCGATACCCAAACTGCACCCAGTACTCCAGATGAGGCCTCACCAGTGTGTTATAAAGCTTGAGCAGAACCTCCTGTGACTTGTACTCCATACATCAAGGCGCTATATAACCTGACATTCTGTTAGCCTTCTTAATGGCTTCTGAAAACTTTCAAGTTCACTGTGACTCCTAACCTCTTCTCATAAGATGTACTTTTGATTTTCAGATCTCCCATTGTGTATTCAAATTTAACAGTTTTATTTTTCCAGTGTGATACCTTACACTGAATTAGATTAAACCACCACTTAAATTATTAAATCTGTGCTGCTAGTATTTCTTGACAATAGCTTCTTAGGAACAGCTGCCTCACAACAACAACAACAATAACATTTATTTATATAGCACTTTTTCATACAAAAAGTAGCTCAAAGTTCTTTACATAATGAAGAAAAGAAAAATAAAAGACAAAATAAGAAAATAAGACAACATTAGTTAACATAGAAAAGGAGTAAGGTCTGATGGCCAGGGTGGACAGAAAAAACAGAAAAAAACTCCAGACGGCTGGAGAAAAAATAAATAAATAAAAAATCTGCAGGGGTTCCAGGCCACGGGACCACCCAGTCCCCTCTGGGCATTCTACCTAACATAAATGAAATAGTCCTCTTTCTATTTAGGGTTCTCATGGAGTCACTTGATGTTGTTGGTCATACTGACTTCTGCCCTTTTAATCCATCCATCATTGCTGGAAAATCACGGGGCTTTGAGTAGATGGTGGTGGCGCAAGGTTAGTACAGATTTTAGAGCCACCATGAATAGTTATTATAATGAGTTGGATATACAGAGTATCAGGATTTTGATTACAGTGAAGTTTTGAGAAGGCCATGTTAAAGAAATGTGTTTTCAGCAGTGTTTTAAAGTGCTTTACCGTATCAGCCTGGCGAATTCCTATTGGCAGGCTATTCCAGATTTTAGGTGCATAACAGCAGAAGGCCGCCTCACCACTTCTTTTAAGTTTTGTTCTTGGAATTCTAAGCAGACACTCATTTGAGGATCTAAGGTTATGATTTGGAATATAAGGTGTCAGACATTCCGATATATAAGATGGGGCGAGATTATTTAAGGCTTTATAAACCATAAGCAGAATTTTAAAGTCAATCCTGAATGACACAGGTAACCAGTGTGGTGACATCAAAACTGGAGAAATGTGTTCGGATTTTCTTTTCCTAGTTAGGATTCTAGCAGCTGCATTCTGCACTTGTTGCAGTCGATTGATGTCTTTTTTGGGTAGTCCTGAGAGGAGTGCGTTACAGTAATCTAGTCGACTGAAAACAAACGCGTGAACTAATTTCTCAGCATCTTTCAATGATATAAGAGGTCTAACTTTACTTATGTTTCTTAAGTGAAAAAATGCTGTCCTAGTGATCTGATTAATATGCGATTTAAAATTCAGATTACAGTCAACAATTACCCCTAAGCTTTTTACCTCCATCTTGACTTTTAATTCACACAAGTACGATGATTTTCCAATGATGAAACCGTAAGTCAAACTTCCTTTTTTCTTTAACCAATGACAGAAATAAGTGTTTGCAATGTCTTTATATAATCTATCCTTAATTTTTGGAGTTTGCGTCTTTTGCTTTCAATTCTGATCAGCCTTTTGCAGGCATAAACTAATAATCAAAGCAGTGCAGTACATTTTTTAAGCAGTTTTCTTTCCATTGTAAGTAGGCTTTGGCAGTTTTTGGATTTACAAGTCTTTGATCGGCAGTGTTGTGATTACAGATGTAGCTGCGTTTTCCAAGAATTCCAAAATTCTGCCACTACTGGAATGGGTTGCGCATTGAGACTGATGCAATTACAAAACATTCCACAGTTCAAATTATCTTTGTTTTAAAAGTTTTAGTCAAATTCAAAAACAGTTTATTCAAAAATGAAGAGGAACAATGAAGTACACACAAAATATAAGTTCTTGCTTATGATGTTCCTGTTTAAAGCACTTAACTTAGTTAAGTGTCTGTCTTGGCAGGACAAATGTCAGTACAGTGGTACCTTGGTATACGTCTGCTTTGGAATAAGTCCAACTTGGTATACGACCTTTGTTTGGAATACGACTTGCGTGCTAACCTTGTTTACCTCTCTCTCGAGACAAAGCCACGACTGCCCACGAGCGTTAGTGCGCCAGTTGCTAGCATTCAGTGAATAACCCTCGCTATAACTCTGTGAACTTTCACGTGTGTGATATAGCGGGTCCACAGTTGCTGTCAAAGTCCAGCTTTAAAATAAATAATCACCGCGCTCGCAGCTTGGTGAGGGGACGTGGTGGTTATGTGGCTGAAGGTTGTCAGGGCGATTAGCGATGTGGGCGTTTCTCACCAAAGTGCACTTGTGAGGGACCGTCTGCATTCATGATTGTTCCTGGGGCTGCTTATCTTGATAAACAGAAGCGCGAGTCAGCTAGAAGGGGAGGAAAAAGAAAGAACGGACGGGAGGTTGAGTGAGTGAGAGAGAGAGGGCTGCTTATCTTGATAAACAGAAGCGCGTGTTGGCTTGAAGGGGAGTAAAAAGAAAGAAGCAGGGGGGCCGCCAGGTAAAAAGGCACCGGGCTTCTTCTTGTTTTTTTTTTTTTTTTAAAGAATACTTCCTGCTGTATTTTAACTTCGTTGTTTTTAAGAATACTTTGTTCTATTGTTTTTAACCTCCACGTTTCACTTCTGATTTTATGGATTATTTATTGGAACTTTGGAGACTGCACTTTCATTTGAACGTCTTGTTTTGTTAATTGTTTTAATAAAAGCACTTTTTCACCATCCCCTTGCTTTACCGATGAGGTTAGCAGCGAGGCACATTACCGACGGTGTAGGGTTCAAGGGCTCCCCGGCAGCAGATGGGAGCATACAGCAAACCTGCATCGTCACAACGTGATTTTGTGTTTTTTTCATGTAAATTTGAATTGATTGTTGAAAAGTATGAAGGTGGCATGCGTATCCGGGACATGGCTGTTGCATACCGTTTGCTGAGAACGACGGTATCTACGATTGTGAAAAACAAAGATGTTATTAAAAAGTAAAGTGAGGTCAAATTTTTATTTATTTCATCTAATTGCTTTTGTATTTATGTACAGTATTTTAGTATTAAGCAGTGTTTAAATTATTTTATACAACCCCATCAATGTATAATATGCCAATAGCAATAGGATTTTTTTTTTCATGGGAACGGATGAATCATTTTCACATTATTTCTTATGGGAAAAATTTGTATACGTCCTGTTTGGTATAAGTCTGGAACGAATTAAGGACGTATACCAAGGTTCCACTGTATATGCGTTTATATGTACGGTCAGAAAACTGTATGTTCTGCACCTTTCTATTTGCAAACATTTTGTAATCTGTCATCTAAACTGTTACATCAGAATTTAAAATGAGTTTCAGGACGCTTACATTAACAAGTTATCTTATGTGGATGCTAGGGGTCGCTCTTGACCCATGAAAGACAGCAGACAGACATCCAGGACACACTTGTAAAAGCTCCAAGAAGAATCTTTTAATATTTTTCTTCAATAAAGTGCATAAAGTACCACGCATGCCACAATTCTCCAACAATAATCAATAACCAATACAAAGAAACAAATCCTCCACTCCCAGCAGCTCTGTCACACTCCCTCCCAACTCTGGCTCAGCTTGCTGGGTTTCCCAAAGTCCATGACCCTGAAGTGCCCCTGTCCTTCAGTCCACGTGATTCAATAGCACTTCTGGGTCAGATGAAGACTTATATTTTTTCTTCAGCCCGGAAGTACTTCTGTTCTTCTGTCCCTGTGATTTGGGAGTACTTCCGGGCTATAAGTAAAGTAAAAATCCTCCTGTCTCCCTGCAGCGTCACATGGTGGCACCTACGACACCCAGCAGGGCTGTGAAGCCGAACTCCATCTCCCATGGTGCCCTTCGGGGAAGTCTCCATCTAGCGGCCTGGATGTGTCGGCTGGGATGAACTGCTGGCTGTCTCTCACACTTACTGTATAGGGCAGACTCTTGCATTATCTATGTAGCTATATAAATCTTACATTCCATTACAATCAAGCAAGTACTTACATAACTTTAAAATTACTTTAACATTCTTGGATTGGCTCTTATAGTCATTGCTTTTAATTAAAATGACTTTTGTCGTGTTCCCATTTCTTTTCATTGAGTTTCCTCCTCCTAATAACAAACAATGATGAACAAGGTGGACTCTGAGATAAATGGCACTGTTAAGGAAACAGCAACACCAGCTATTAGAGCCAAGGGTGGACTTACTTTTTCCCCAGGAGGAAATGGCATATTTGTTCAATTCTTTCCATTGAATAAATTATTAAAAGTCATTTTTTAAAATTACATCAGATACTGTTTAACTGATGATCACATCTTAATATTTCCACATAAGTTAAAAAGGAAAAAAACTTTCATGGGATGTACTTACTTTTCCAAATAACTGTACTTAAAACATCCCAATAAACATTTACCAAGCCCTTCTTTTGTAATTTCTGGATTAACATCAAATCGCAGATACTGTATTATAATAATGTGTTTAATTCAGGCAGGAGTCCAAGTAAAGGCAGAAGTCATTTGGAACAAAAACTGACAGCCACAATGTGTCCCAGAGTTGAACTTGAGAGCCATTACTGTACAGCAGAAGGTTTCCTGAGCAGACCCATAACTGAGACACAAAGATGAATAAGAACATTACAACATTAGGACAATCTCAATGAGAACAGGCGATCCAGCCCAACAAAGCTCACCAGTTCTACCCACTTAATTCTTCCAAAATAATATCAAGTCGAGTTCTGAATTTCCCTAAAGTCCTGATGCCTACCACATAGTGCTTGGTAGCTTATTCCATGTGTCTATAAGTGAAATTAAAAGAATACTAAGAGCACAGGCGATGCAACAAAGAATATGGAAAGAAATACAGTGAAGTCTGAGTTAATGTTTAGAAAGCAGAGAGATCAAAAAGCATTCAGCCATGTAACTCTGAAAAAGTTTCTGGACTTCAAATCAAAGCAGTATGGCGTCATGTATGAAAAATCCTTTCAGATTTTTTTTTTTGTGAATAAGAACCATTTCAGAAATCTATTAGAAGAGATGAAAGACAAACTAGTACAGATGGAAGGTGTTGCTTTGATGCCTTTAATCAGTAAAATCAACCTAAATGTTGTTTTTTAAATACAGTGTGTTTTTGATATTCGGATTATTATGTATCAACTCAGCAATGACAAAGAGCCTATTTTGGTGATTTGATGAAGATGGGATACTATGTGTAGTGAAAGTAGGCAGTTTGGTGCATCTATTCATAGTGTGCCAGATTGGGAATAGTTGCAGATTGTAAAAAAATAAAACCAGAACAGCATCTTGGCTGCCTGTCCTTAGTATCATAGCATTAAATCATCAGATACACAACTGTAAGGGAGGTAAACAGCAGAAGTGACAAAACATACAGCAATTAAGTTCTTGCCTTTTAATTGGAGCAAACTATCTTTAAAAAGACACAATGCACCCATCCTCCCAGATGTGATCTACAGGCTTCCTCTCCCTGAATTACAATGCTGACTTGTATTTGAGAACGTGAATGGAACTGTTAGGTGAGGTACAACAAAGATTCCTGAGAGTCAGAGATGGAGCAAGAACCAGAAAATAAGTTCTGCTGAATTGTAAATGACCAGCATGATTTGACTGTCAATACCATACTCTGCTAAAGACTTATAATTTCCTTCTATGATTTCTTTAGTTGATAATCAAAGTTAAATACAACCAAGAAATATATCTTGTAAATGAAGATAGCATATAAACACACAGATTATTAAAACTTAACAATATCAAAAAATAATATATATATTGTCAAGCTTGGGTCACATATTGCACAGAAACACAGGAGGTTGTAGAGACAGGAATTTTATTCAAACACTGCAAACAAACATATCTCTTTTTTCAAAAGTTTAAATGTGCTCCTTGACAAGTCGGAGATGACAGTTCCGTCTCCCAATTAAAAGAATGCAAACATATCTTCCTCTTCAAAGGAATGCGTGTCAGGAGCAGGGAAGGAGAGAGAGAGAGAAAAGCAAACAATCAATCCAAATCTGACAGGTGCTGTTTGGACTTTTAAGTCATGCAGATGGCACGATAGATCACCTGCAAGCTCAGCAAGCAAGGGAGCAATGTGAAGGTAGTCTTTCAGCGTCTTTTTTTTTAATCTGAAGGGGTGCGATCAGCCCCCCAGCTCACAATATATATAGTCACACATGTGCGATTGGGAGACAGTTACAGGCTCAAATAACTGTATATTCCCGCCAGACCAGGGGTTGACACTGTACTCTAACTCCTTTTCCTCTTTTACCTGCAGTACAACTGAAGAACCAGTCCAATAATCACTTCCGGCTAAAGAACACCTTATGATGTCACTTCTGGTTCTACCTCTCAAGGTCCCACCTCCAGATGATGTCACTCTGATCCCAGAAAGCCACTTTCTTGTTACATCACTTCCTGCTGTTCCATTATATATATTGTGAGCAGGGGGGCTGAACGCACCCCTAAAAGACATGGACGCTCCTTAAAAAACCCTCTTAAATACTGGCAGTCTACTTTCATATTGCTCCCTTACTTGCTGGACTGGTGCGGCTACTTTTTCGCTTAATATGCTTCTCGCACGGCGCTTCACATACTTAAAAGTCTAAACAGCACCTGTCCTTTTTGGCAGATTGCTTGTCTCCCTCTCTCTCTCCTTGTCCATACATCCACTGCTCCTGTTGGGGGTCCTGCTCCTGACGCGCACCCCTTTTGAAAGAGCAAAATGCTTGTTTGAAGTGTTTGAATAAAGTTCCTGTCTCTACAATCTCCTGTGTTTCTGTGACCCAACCATGACAATATGTCAACCATTTCGTATTAGTCAGTTCTATTCTGGACTCAAGTCTGTAAAGACATATTCATTCTGTCAGTCTGCACTACTAAACGGGGATGGTCCCCAACCCTTTGACTTTGTTTTTGTGTGTTTTATTACAGTATATATATATATATACATTCAGAATAATAAATACTATTAGTGGGCATGGACAAGCATTCCTATACAATCATGTTTAATAGGTTTCATTTTAATTAATTATAGATTTCTGTATAGCAAACATTTTTTCAACCAAAAATGGCCACCAAAGATAATGTAATGCAAAAAAACCTAATGCCATGCTTACACTTTTCACGGAGTCTTGTGAACCCTGCAACAAGTTGTCTCTTTCTTGTTAGACAGAAAGAAAGTGACAATCTGTTGCTAAATTTCCGGTTTCGGGCAGTCTCAGTGAGGCTCAGTGAGAGTGTAAGTGTGATATCATACAGTTATAGCCGAATTCTGAGACAGTGTTCTGCATTTTCTTTCTGTATTCATACCTGTATTTATGTTAAAAAAAGTTACACCTAAAGTCTCATTTTCATTCTGTATTCATACCTGTATTTCTATCAAATAAAATATTTTTTGCAGTTCAAGATGCACTGTTTTTTATACAGGTATTGTCAAACTTGGGTCACAGAGTTGCACGAGACAGGAAAATGATTCCAGGTCTCCAAGGAAAATACAGCTACTTCATTACTGTATAGAGAAGGCAGGTACAGTCTCAATACTTCATTCAAAATAGGAGCTGTTAGAAGCCACAACACAATTTTTTATGTTCTCCACAATGCTAGCTTTATTCTTTATCATATTTTTAATGAATACACAAATTATCATGAAAATAAACAACATTTAGAAGTCATTCTTTGGCAGTTTTTATGTAATCAGAACTGAACACCAGACAGCTGTCCCACACTTATAGGTCTACAACATTAGCAACATTAGCTGGAAAACACTTACAAAGCTTTGTGACCAGCCAAAGAGTAAAATGTTTTTGATCTTCGTCATTTGTCAATACTTTTTGATGAGACTTATTTCTCTTTCAGCTGTGTCATTCACTACCGTGATGTGTCCACCGTCCACTGCTTTCTTGAGAAATGACTGAGACCTCTCTTTGCCTTGATCCATAAGGACATCAAAGAAGAATGTTGTTCTTTCTGTTATCACATCCTTCAACTCCAGGTGTTCAGATTCATTTGTCAGCCTAAGACTACGAGGAATGTCTGGTAACGTTGGACGCTGCAGTCTTTGGTCCATCTTTTCCTTTGCTTCTGCTGAGATTCTGTCCTCAAAAAAGGCCTGTCAAATGTTAAGACAAAATCCAAAGCTGCCTTGGAAATGATGTATATTCATTAGCAGTAACAGTCTGCTTTGGTTACATTTTAAGAACTGATAGAAATTTGATGTCTTTGAGAAAAGCTTAAATTGCAAATGGTGCTTCATTCCACTGTCTGACATAAACTAAACTAACAAACTGCACAATTTGTGATAATATTGGATTCATGTTTGGTCATCCTGAAATAAACCTTAAAAAGGAATATTTTCAACTCTTAATTTACAAAATATCTTTTCCCATCCACCTGGCGTGATGTGTACACCAACAAACAAAAGAGACAAAGGTAGAAATTCCTGATAATCTCCCTTGGCTGATGGGCTTCAAGAGCATGTGATAAGTAGTCAAGCACTTCACATCGCAGTTTGCACATCACTGGATCCTCAAACAGGCCATCAATAGCCGCAGCATATGCATATTGATATACTGATGGCTGTTGTTTCTGAAATCATTTGAACAGTGAAGTTTGTCAGGCTTTCTGTTTGGACGAATAAACATGACAAGATGTTTGACAGCACTACTTCCATGACATGATGATGACATGCAATCCAGACCATTTCAGTTCCTAGAGCTTGTTCAGTTCAAATGCATGCTCTTTTATGAAGCCACGTGTTGCTGGCTGCCGTACATGTAACAACTTTTCAGCTGTTGAGTTATTTTTAACAATTTAGATAGGCAACTGTCGTTACCAGACTCTTCTAAAAATTTCTGTCCAGACGACAAATAAACTATAAATAAAACAGAAACTCCTACTTAATGCTAGAATGTTGTTGAAACTTCCACTTACTACTAGAACAGGGGTACTCAACTCCAGCCCGGGAGGTCCTCAGTGGGTGTAGGTTTTTGTTCCAGCCAGTTTTATAATTAGAGGCCAAACCTAGCAGATCATGAAACTTGCTATTTACTTATATGGCTTGTTAGTGCTTTCATTCTTTGTTTGAAGAGAAATCTTTTATCACATTGTAGATTTTTCATTTTCTGAGTACATTATCCATATGTTTTGTGGTGTGGAACAGATCTGTACCTCTCGGTCCTTCCCTTGTCTCTCATTCATTTCAAAATATTGTATTAATGCAGACATTTCATGATACATGTACACAGGTTTAACTGGAGGCACATCAGCTGGAAAGTCGGTGGTTATTTTCTCATTATTAACCGCTGGCTGGTTAAGAAAACAGGAGACAACTAAAACCCAAATGCAGCAGTTTAAAACTAAAACAGGCAATTAAGGGTTCTGAATTGTAACAAAGGGGTTAACTAAAACTAAGCCTAAAAACATATTCCTTTAAAAGTAAATAAGTAGGTTCTAGTTACAAATTTTGATAAAGAAAAACATGCAGCCACTGTAGACCTCCAGGACCAGAGCTGAGTACCTCTGTACTAGAATGTTCTGGGAAATCCACATTAGTACTAGAATGTTCTGTTTTTTTTTATTTTTTAATACTCATTTAGCCAGGTAAGAACCCCGCACAATGTATGTATGTAGTAACAATACAAATAACATGTTCAGAATGAAGCAACCTCTAAATGTTTCACAATTAGGCCAAAAGACTGGTAATAGAATAATTGAAAAATATTTGCTCTCTCTTGGCCTGCGTGCACTTCCAGGTACTTTCTTCAGTATTCGCACGTGTGTGAACGTTTTTTCATCGCCTGTCATTATTTTTGGGCAGCTTTCTCGCATGCCGTCCGCTTTTAAACTTGCCATCTTCGAAGCTGACTCTCCACATGCTTCTCATGATGTTTCCCCTCAGCCAGTCTCACCCTCACACTTCCTCTTTTGTTACGTCACCAAAGTCAAACTGACCAATCACAAGAAAGCCAAGCTGAACACTCAGATTATTCAGAGGGACTGGACACACACAGCACACATAGTGTTTTATTATAAGGTAGATACACCCACACAGAGTAGATTCAGAATGTATTCAGATCCCTTCACTGCCCATTTTATTGTGTTGTAGATTTCATTTTCAATGGTGAATCTGTCATTTCTTCCCATCAATCTACACTCAGTGACCCATAATTACAAACTAAAAACATGCGTTCAGAAAGATTTCACAATCCATTAAAATTCATATTGAAACTGACACCTCAGAGCTTTTTAATTTATTTATTCCCAGTGCTTATAATATTAAAAAACTCTGTTAAGTACAACGATCCAAAGCCATTTCAGTCTCTTTATCAGTGGTTTCAGCACCAGTCCTCTGGGATCACCATTGCTGCAGGGTTTTATCCCAAACAATTTCACAATCATTGCATCATTTTTACTTTTAATTATCACAAGGAAGAAATAGGCTGGGGTGGCTGACACCCTGAGCGATTCTTCAGCAGAGACAATGATGTAAGTAGCATTTTCTACTTTGAAGGACATTAGAATACCATTTTCAACAAGAATTAAGGTCAATTCTCTAATGTAACAAGGGTGAAAGCCAGATTATTATTTCACATAACAGTTGTTTCCTTTAACATAAAATTCAAGTTATAATACTCAATAAAGCTTTATAGGTACAGGATACATCTGTAAGAGATATTCTTCTAGGGAGCCTCTTGAACCCGCTACCACTGATAATGTTCCTGAAGGATAAGCCAGCGGATAAGGACACAACACACACAGAGCAAAGGAGTAAGTGCAAAAACTGCTTTAGTGCTTTTATTTAAAACAAGTCAAAAACAAAGTGAGCAATTGTCGAAATGTTCAATTAATGAATAATACATAAAACAAAGTGCCAGTGTAGGTTAAAAACACTTCCAATCAATTCCATTAAAATCAGAGGTTAAAAACACAGTGCAGGAAGCTGTCGATAAAAACATGAGCCCTGATGCAACCCTTTAAAAAACGGATGTCTCCTTAGCTTGCAGCCAAGGAGGCACCTAACCAGCAGCTCAGCCCACCTTCAACACTGCTCCTAGGCTTGGGCCCCTGTAGCCGTCTCTGGCTCCCGGCAGGGCACCATACCTGAGCCTCCCACTCCTGCTGCCAGGCTTGCACCCCTGTGGTCAATGGCGCCACCCTCATGATACCTCACTGAGCCTTTCATTCCCCTGCAGCCACACAGCCACTCTCTGGCGAGTCGCTTCAACTGAGTGCCCTGTGTCAGTCATTCCAACTTTCTGGAGTGGCCATCAGCTCCTGGGCGTTGGCCACCCACTCTCTCCAGGGACTTCCTCCTGGTGGTCTGCCTTCTCTCTCTTGTCCACCTGCTCTGGCTCTCTCTTGCTAATGCCTTCTCTCTCCATCTTTTAACCTCCTTTCTTTTATCTTTTGTTTCCTCTCTGATTCTTCTGATTCTCTTTTTCTTTCACTCCCCTGTATTTGTTTCTCCTCTTTTCACATGCTGGCTCTTTTTTATATGCTTCCCTGGGTGCAGCGTCTCAGTCACACACTGCAGGAAGTCAGTGAAACAACTGAGACAGACCATGAGACATCCTCTTGTTTTTTCAAATGTTTTCATCCTGGTAAGATTTTGGTAATTATGATAGAAAGTTTCAAGCTGAACACAATAAATTCAGATTGACTGCATCAGTTTTTTGTAACTAAATCAGCTTATCACTCCTTACTCAACTTTTCTGTTACTATTTATTCTCTGTCTGTTATTTTTAAATATGTGCTTTGGTAGCTGGTCCTACTTAGTTGGTTAATACAGCCTAAAGGAATACTCCACCAAAACGTGATCAGGTTTCATCTTTTAATCCTTGTTGTTTGTAGTGATGGCTGAAAAATATATTAATTTCATGTTTTTATGGAGAACGGAAATAACAAAGTGCCTGATGCAACAGACTCCTATGGGGACCAACACTGAACAAAAACCAAACAATATCCAGAAGTATGCTCGCAATGTCCTCAACATGGTTTATTTAACAATATTTTAACAAAAGAAAGTGTTTCAATTGTTACAAGCACATAACTAGATATCTGACAAATGAGTAAATTGAGATTTTTTCCAAGGATATTTTGATATTGTTCGCTGTTTGTTCTGCATTTCTCCTTACCCATTGAAGACTGTTGTTTTAGAAACCTTTTTATCTCCATCCTCCATAAAGACACAGTGATCACAACAAGCAACACAGGGTAAGTAACATATAAAATAAATATCATTTTTGGGTGGAGTATTCCATTAGGGTGCATTACCCTCGCATAACTCATGGTGTGGTTAAACAGCATAATCACATGAGGCTAGGGATCTGCACTGGCAATCGGAAGGTTGCCGGTTCGAATCCTGTAAATGGCAATAGGGACTCTGATCTGTTGGGCCCTTGAGCAAGGCCCTTAACCTGCAATTGCTGAGTAGTGAGAAAAGCACTATATAAATGCAAAGAGTTTAATAAGGAGTACAAGACAAATATACAAGTCTGGCACTACTACAAGGAGGAGAAAATGCTGGGCTTTTGTTCCATAATAAGCCATATCAGTATGTTGTGTGTTACTGTTAAATGCAATGTACTTTATGTCACAGGCTCTGTTAACCAGCCAGTAACAATATTACTGAAAAAATGTTTGGTGATTCTGACAGACAGCTCAAGCTGAACACAAATATAATGTCAGATTGACTTATCATATAGGAATTTGGAGAAACATGAAGTGAACCTTTATTGAATTTAGTGTGTTTAATCACTTAATGGTGCTGAAACCTTACATTAGTTCAATTAAGTTATATTTGTCTTGTTTGAACTCAGCATTGGATTCTTCTTGTTTGACACTAGTTGTCCAGCAATGATGGATTCCACTTCCCTGATACTGATTTCCCATTGTGACAAAAGCGTTATACCAGCGCTTGACCCGGCACAAACAGACACGAGAGACATACAAATAAAAACAAAAGTGCTTTTATTTTTCTTTTCTTCTGCCTGTGGGCTATGCCTTCCCCGTTCCCACAGGCACAACACAGTCCCACAAGCACAGTACCACAATCACCACAATTATTCTTCTTTTTTCTCCTCCACTTCTCTCCAGCAAGCTTAGTCCCTCTGCTCCCGACTCTGGCTTCCGGAGTGGTGGCTCATTTCATAACCCACCCGGAAGTGTTCCAGGTGTCTGACGACCCACCTCCGGCTGCACCTCCAGGTGTTATGCAGAAGAACTGCACACATGGGCTCAGAAACCACTGCAGTGCCCGCTGATGGTGGCCATGGACCCCAACAGGCTTGAGTTGCAAATTCCCATGCTTGTGGCAACGATACAACCCAGGGGAGTGCCATCTAACGTTCCAGGGAAGGTACTCTTCTGACCAGGCTTACTCCCCCAGTCTATACAATAAAGAGGCATCCCGGCCAGACAAGAACCCCGGCTGTCTGTGACACCATCTTTGAAATTTCCGGCTGAAACTTTTCACATGTTCATCACTTACTGCACTAAGATTATCAGGGAAGAACTTCAAGTGAGAATGGGGAAGGTTAATCTTTATTAGCATGTTGCACTTCATGGTGTTGTATTCTCAAAGCATGTTGTCAATCATCTAGACATAGTTTGGTGCTTTGTACTTGTCAGGAACAACCTTACCAATATTTATCAACAGTTGAATGCCTTCATGAGATTACCTCTGGCCCTACTAGCAAATCATTGATTAATTAAGTGTCTGATTTGTGGACCAACAAAATTGCCTTCCTTAATATTAGTTATTCATAGAAACGCCTGTCTCATATCAAAATCGTTCATCATTTTTATGAAATATTTCAAGAAGAGGCAAAAATCTCTTTGTTGAGTCAACAAGTGGTTTACATGCCACACTCTTCTGCCTTGGTTAAGTAAACATGAGACTCTTTAGCATGGCTGTACCTGGTTTATCTAAGATTCCATGCCACTACTTTAAGGTCACCACAGATGTTCCAGTTTTACTTGTTGCACTTTATTTGTATGTTTATAATATGAGTAGAAATCACAAAAATGGCCAATTACAATAAAATGGTATGTGATAGGAAATGGTTAAAGATGATTTGTGTAATTAGCTGGCCAAAATCTCTAAGATTCACCCAAAAATGTTCAGGAGAGTCTTTGTTGACCAGCGTTATTTACACCCTTGCACATTCATTTTTTTGCAGACTGTTACCTGCCAAAACTCAAATGTGCTGTGATTGAACTGCTGACAATGGAAGAATCTCTCTGATTGCAGAGCTAGCCTTCCCTTTTAAATCTATAATTCCAGGAATTCAAACAAGCTTTCCATAAAAGCTTTTAGCAGCCCACTAAAAATGTGACCTTCACAAGAAAGCAGTAAATATTAACGCCAAACAAGATCTAGAAAAATGTAATTGAAAATTTAATATTCACCTCACCGGAGATTGCAGTGATTTCTGATCCAATTACATTCATCACCTTGTGATGGTGCCAAGTGTCCTTATTGGGTCACTTTTTTTTTACTTTTTCTTCTTTTGATTGCCTTTGGTTTGAAATGTTCTCTTGCATCTTCATTTTGATACCTAAGGTAACCTGTAGTGGAAATGTGACCCCTCACAATTGAAGATGGCCTTTTCACGCAGAGACACACAAGTGGCAAAAGAAGAAGAGAGTTGTTTGGGAGGAGAGGTCACTGGTGGAGTAGGTGGCAACATTTCAGATCCAAATGAATTTCAGCAGTAAATAGAAGAGTAGTCATGACTTGAAAATGGTGGTCGATAAATTTGACTGATTTAAAAGTAAAAATATACTCTTGGACAGACCAGTTGCTTGTTCAAAAAGTTGCCTATACAGTCTGAAGAAAGCTTCTAAATGGGACCACTTTTTAATATTCACACAATGATAGCATCTGATTCAATTACTAGCAATTTTTGTATCTTTTTTTAATTGCAACTGTTATATTTGGTAAATAAACAAAAGGGATGTGTTGTGGAAAATGTTCTACATATTTATAGCATGCAGTGGGCTGGCGCCCTGCCCGGGGTGTGTTTCCTTTCCTGAGCTCTGTGTTGGCTGGGATTGGCTCCAGCAGATCTCCGTGACCCTGTAGTTAGGATATAGCGGGTTGGTTAATGAATGGATGGATGGATATTTATAGCAGTATGTACCTCAGGAGCATCCATAGGTCTCTTAAATGCTAAGCACCAGTGCTTAGGGATGTGCATTTGTGAATACCTTCAAGTCAGGTAACTGATGTCCCTTCCAGATTTGCCCTGGATGCCCTGCCTTTTCTGCCCAGTGGACTATTTAAAGAACCATAGCACAACAGATGAACTTGACTCAAGAGGGAATGGAGCAATAATTGTTAAAGTCTAAGAGAAAGCCAATCGGACACCTGATGTCCACAGTACTGTTATTTCAGCCTTTGGATTTACAATTTTCATTTTCTTATTAAACAGGTTAACTGACAAATCTTCAACAATCTTCCCTGCTCACGCTCAACCATAGCCACTAGATGACGCATGCATGCACTTTTCGATTTTTTCGACACTTGCACGCACCTCACTTCTGAATACGGAAGACCTGTGTGCAAACACAACAACGACAACATGCTTATGACACAGATGAAGATATACAACATCAAAATGAAGCAAACACCATAGGTTAACACCTCAGCAATGGAGGGCAAAGCTTGAAAATTCCACTAAAATACTTCCAGATCGACAAAGATTAAGCAATATGGCAAAGATATGGTATCGCCAGTGTGTTCTTAAGAAAGCCAGTGGGGCAGCAACACAGTTGGGTCTACATCTTCTGCACTGGGTAATTCTCAAGAGATAGCTGATGCCTCTCGAAGTTCTTGAATATAGTAAAACTGCTAGGGAGTCTTCAGGTTGTTTTCAGTCCCAAAGACTACATGCAGCTAGTTATATTTATTTAGTGACATCTCTTTTGGCATGTTCTCATTCATTATGGGACCTGCTTCTAAAGGGGGCAGACCTCCACATTCATAAGGCATATTCTAGCTTTGAGGAACTGTGTAGACTGGTGAAAGTTAGCAAAATGGCTGTTGTTTAAACTTTTATTTATCCTGGACATTGTCCTTTGACCCCCAATCTCGTTGTCTATTCATTATATTCCTTTATATATATAAGAGGATACACAAGCGATGACCTCCGAAGAAAGTCACTCGCTTAGCCGCTAATACAGAAGCGAGGCGAGCACATCATCAAAATGGTGTCCCTTTTACTTTTCCTCCTTCTGCTAATACACCAGCAAGGCAAACACGTCAGCAAAACGAAACCTCAGTTACCTGACATTTCAATTTTTTTTCTGCCGATTTTAATAGTTCAAGGACCACAGGCTTTTTACATTACATGCTTACACTGCTAGTATATATATATATTAGGCTTGACCCCAATTTCGATCCAGCCAGCACAGACCTCCAGGGTCGCCTGTACCATGGGTGGAAGACTGCCTTCCAGATGGAGTTTGTTCACCTGCAATGAGCCGACAGCATCTTGGATGTTGCATTCAGACAAGCCCAATACACAAATGACTCTTATTATCGAGAGAGAGAGGACCCACATTTAAAAACACCACAGTTTTTACATGAAGGATGATTTTCTGTATCAAATGATTTCTGATTGCATGGGTGATGTGTGTATTGAGCAGTTGGTAGTGCCAAGTGAGCACTGGGAAAAGGTTTTAAAACCTTGGTGCGGATAAAACAAGGGAACGCATTTGGAAACATTTTTATTGGGTGAATATGGGCCGGTATTTGGAGCAATTCTGTAAGGCTTGTCCCGACTGTCAAATAGTTTCCGCTCACAGACCCGCCAAGGCACCACTTGTACCGATCCCTATTTTAGACGTTCCCTTTGAGAGGTTGAGATAAGATATTGTTGACCCGCTTACCTAGAATAAAAGAGGCTTTTAGTATATGATCGTGTTAGTTGATTACACCCCAAGATATCCAGAAGTGACTGTGCTGCAGTGAGCAAAAGCACTCTCTGAAATGTTCATGTGTATTGATATCCCTCATGAGATTTTGACTGATCAGAGCACACCCTTTATGTCTCGCATTATAAAGCTGCTGTGCAAAAAGTTTGAAATTAAGTAGTTCACGGTTTATTATCCACAGATGAATGGCCTGACTGAACAATTTAATAAAACCCTAAAACAGATGAGTTGACTAGTCTCCCATGACAGCCCAACCTTGTGGGATATAGTAGTGCCTTTTCTCCTGTTTGCTGTTAGGGAGTTTCCACAGGCATCTACTGGGCTGAGCCTTTTCGACCTATTCTTTGGCCGCTGACCACACTGTGTGTTAAACATTTTGCGAGAAGAGTGATCAGGGACTTGTCCGACACCTCGAGGGGGCATGTTTGTCGATCGAATTGTGTCACTGCAGGAACTGATTTACAGACTGTCTGCTCTTGTGGTGGAACATCTTCAGCATGAGCAGGAGGCGTAAAACCATGATTATGACAAGACAAGTAAATTTCATGAGTTTAAGAAGGGGAATCAGGTGCTGGTGTTAATTTCGTCAGATGCGTATAAATTTCATGCTGGGTGGTTGGGTCCGGCACTCATCAGAAAGCACATATCCCCCATGAATTATAAAGTTAGGATTCCAGTGTGGTAAAAGCCGGTGCAGGTTTTGCATATTAACCTGCTAAAGGACTGGCATGACATGTGCGAGGTCATGGTCACATCCACAGTGGTCCCTCAAATGGAAGTTGCTATAGGAGAGAATTTTACTGGCACTCAGAAAGCAGAATTGCTATCGGTGATCGAGAGGAACTCCAACAACTTTTTGACCGTGCCTGGCCAGACGATAATTGCGGGAGACAAGATCATAACACCCCCCGGTGTTACCGTACAGGTGCACCCGTATTGCCTGTCAGAGGCGACAAGGAAGGTTATACACAAAGAAGCTCAGCAGATGCTTCAATTAGTCTGAGCAAAAGCAAGTGGCGGAGCCCAATCGTACTTGTCTCAATGCCCAACAGTTTGGTTCGGTTCTGTATTCATTTTAGGCATTTGAATAAAATTTCCAAGTTTTTTGTTTTTTTTTTATAATTTTATTGATTTTATTGTAATCACACAACATTCCATACAAATAGAATTTTTACAAAAATAGGATTGAAAACAAATCAACCCCCACCCCTGAGAAAGAGAGCATGGCCAGCAGAGTAAAACTTAAAGCTAGTAACAATAAGTAAATAGATGAATTAATAAGTAAATAAAGATAAATGGAGAAGAAAAAGAAAATGGGGAGAGAATCTGCTTCCTCAGTACTTTAAAAGCTTATTCTAGAATGTTATTGATTAGATCCTGCCAGGTTTTGAAAATGTTCTGCACAGATCCTCTAAGCGCAAATTTGATTTTTTCCAGTTTCAAATAATATATTACATCAGTTACCCACTGACTTAACAGAGGAGAGTTAGGATTCTTCCAGTTGAGCGAGATAAGCCTACGGGCCAATAGTGTAGTGAAGGCGATCACAGTTTGTTTGTCCTTCTCCACTTTAAGCCCCTCTGTGAGCCCACCAAACACACCTGTTAGTGGATCAGGAGGCTGTCTGAAAGGCATATAAAGATTTTGGTCCAGAATGATGTCAATTTGGTGCAGGCCCAAAACATGTGACCCAGTGAGGCTGGAGCTCGATTGCAGCGTTCGCAGGTTGTCTCTCGCCCTGGAAACATTTTGGACAATTTTAAACGAGAGAGATGTGCTCGATATATAATTTTGAGTTGAATAATTGTATGCTTTGCGCATATGGAGCTCGAGTGAATTCTCTGCATTGTTACCTTCCACTCCTTTTCTGATATGTTGAGTGAGAGATCCTTTTCCCATTGTCCTCTTGGATCTTTGAAAGGGAGAGACTGTAAAATGGCTTTATATATTACATAAATGCTGTCTGAGTCCTCCAGATTTCCGAGTTTGATGCATACCCAATGCCAAATGTGGACAAGCTGTTAGAGAAGCTCGGGCAAGCCTCATATATTTCCACCCTAGACCTCATAAAGGGATATTGACAAGTACCCTTGGAGGAGTCCAGCTGTAAAAAGACTGCATTCGCCACTCCCAATGGGCTATTTCTCCTATAGTAATTTCTGTAAGCACATGGTGTTTTTAAAATACACTTGACCTTTTATTAAGCAATACCAAACCTACAAATTAAATACATAAATTAAAACTGCTTTGCATACTTTCTATAAAAAATGTTATTACCTGGTTTACCCATGGTATCTTTGTCGAAAACAGTTAGTTTTTCTAAAAGCAAACAATTGCCCCAGAAAGTAGAACAGCTGTTCCAAATAACAAAAATACCAAGCTAAATTGTCTTGTAATTGTCAGCTCCATTGAGCTGCAAAAAGTCAAGGAAACCTTTTTCTAACATCAACTATTATATTATTAAATGATATGAGTTCATTACTGGTGTGATTTTGTCAGTCACTAAAATGTGAGTTTGTGTGTGTCCTTCACCAATCAGGAAGAACATTGGACTAAAAAATTAGGCTGGTAATCTCGATTGATAGTAGTGTATGAAACACGATGTGTGCCAAAATGAAATAAATAAAAAATGGAATTATAAAGTAAATAAATCACATTAAAAAGTACAATGATAAATAACACTGCAACGGGTGTATGCAAAAGATTGATTGACGACAAAACTAGCTTGACTAGAGACCTTTAGAAATAAATACAAAGCTATTTTGAAATATGCCTTTTCCTCTATGAAATATATCTTTGAGTAAAAAGTGCAGATGTCAAATTGAAAGTACATTAGTGAAACCGAATAAAAGGCTAATGTATTAAATAAGTATTATGAGTACTTCTTTTATTTTATAGTTATTTTACAATGTTTATTTATTTATTTAGTTCACTTATAAACAAAAAAACATTGGTTGCGTTGTGCTTTGAAATTAAAACTAATTTGGTACAGTTTTAAGAATTAGAATGACGAACAAAGCTGTGCTCTAAATAATAAATGTCACTGTTTCAATAGATTTGTCTTTTGTCTCTGTTCATTTTAACCTTTTCATAAGAAATCCTTAGGCAACAAAAATATATAATATATTTTAAAAAATGAGCAAAATCTGTAAGCTAATTAAAAGATAATTATTTTTTTGGGAAAACGACCGCACCCCCCTGGGAGGCTGCTTACACCCCTGCATCACAGAATAGCCTCACGATGAAAGTATTGAAAAACAGCAAAAAGGGTCTAGAAAAGGCCTGGCAAACTTTTTACAATAACATTATTGAGTTCCTGAGGTGGGCTGGCGCCCTGCCCGGGGGTTGTTTCCTGCCTTGCGCCCTGTGTGGGCTGGGATTGGCTTCAGCATACCCCCGTGACCCTATAGTTAGGATATAGCAGGTTGGATAATGGATGGATGGATGGATGCTAAGTTCCAAAAATTGTTGAACTGCTCCTTAGAGAGATAATTTCAGCTTTTGGAGTTTAAGATGATACAGTGTTGGATACTGCTGTCCCATCGTGAGTCCTCACATAAGCAGTGCAGTATAGGATACCACATTAGGTTTTTCGTATATAATGCCATCCCATCTAGTGTTAAGGAGTTAGGAGTGATTTTAGATTTCAGGCTATTTGTGAACTATTCAAAGATTTTAAGTCAAAATGGCTTGAATGTAGAGGATTGTCAAGCAGTTTTAGTTGACAGTATTCATTTTGGATCTTGTCCTTTGTAATGAAGGCAGGCATTACATAAAAGACAAAAAAAAAAAAAACACAACTAGGAACTAAAAAGACTAAAAGGAGTAGACAGAGACGTATTCAGAAAGGCAAATGTCAGAATACCAGAAGCACTCAGATAATCACTCATCAAAGCTAAAACATGAAACTAAATTCTTAGTGGGAAAGGATAAACAGCAAGTTGCAACACTAAAGTCTACTCAGATCTGCCTTGTAGCATCCACTGAAAATACATCAAGAGATTACAGAAAGAAATTCAATAAGTGGATAAAGGAAATAACAAGGCGCCATCTTGTTAGAAAGTTTATGTAATGATGTCACATGTTGTAGCACAGGGTGATCACCTGATTGGCAACAGAACACCATTGCTACCAACAATATGGCAGGGTTCTGACTGCTGGGGACAGAGGAGCTTTTTAATGATAAGGATGTGGTAAGAAAATGTGTTAAGCTTGTAACCAGGAAGTTGAAGCAATATTTCAAGTGAATCCAAAACATGAGCCAAAAATCTAAATGTTTAAACAAAATCTAGGAATTTTACCACAAGAATTATACCAAAAGAAATAACACGCTGAAATCTTTCAGTATTCAGATCACATATAATATAAAGACTGCATAATCTCACCTTTAACACTAGAATTACCGAAGCCTACGAAAAAGCTCGTAACCCCGGCCTACCTTAAATCTCTTTACAGAGAACGATATACTGTATTATTTGCCCTGTACAACTCCAGGAACCTCACACGCAGATAAGGAGCCTTGGCTTTAACTGGGAGACCTGTGCTCCATCAAGGCGGGGGATGGGACAGCAGGCTGCTTGCTGCTTGTGCTGATCGACACATTTATAAAACAAAAGACGCTGATGGAGAGGCGCGAAGAGATTTAAGGTGGGATTACAAATTTTTTCGTAGGCTTCGGTAATTCTAGTCTTAAATGGTCAATCCAACAAGGGGTGAAGCCTATCTGGATTTAGTATTCTGTAATAATCAGGATAGAATTGAGGGTGTAGAGGTGATTGAACCACTAGGGTCAAGTGACCATAATGTAATACAATTCTCAGTATTTTGTAAGAGTACAGATGCAAAGACTAAAATTGTTAAGTTGAACTTTAGTAGGGCTAATTTTGAGCAGATGCGACAAAGTCTAAGTAGGATAGACTGGGATAAGCTTTTAAATGTGGAGACAGTCGAGGAGCAGTGGAACAGGTTTAAAAATGTTTTACATGTAATGCAGGACAGATACATACCTAAATTTGGAAGTAATAGGAAACTAAAAAAATCTCCACGATGGATTAATAAAGATTTAAAAAAGAAGTTGCAAAGGAAAAAACTGCTGTATAAGGCATATAAGACTAATGACTGCAAAGAGAACCGTAGCGCGTATGAGAAAATGAGGGCAACCATTAAGAAGGATATCAGGGAGGCTAAAAGACAGTTGGAGAGGAATATAGCAGATAAGGCTAAAGAAGACCCCAAGAGATTCTTTCAGTATTTTAGTAGTAAAAGAACAGTTAAGGAGGAGGTCAAGTTCATCAGGAATAGTAAAGGGGAATTAAAAGATACAGACAATGAAATAGCAGATGCCCTAAACTTACATTTTTCTGAGGTGTTTACAAGTGAGCAAGTGGATAACCTGCCAGAGGTAAACGCAACTACTAAGGAGGTACTGAGGGATTTGGAAATTGTAGAGGGAGAAGTGCTGCTCAGATTAAATAAGATGAAATCAAACAAATCACCAGGCCCAGATAATATTTATCCTCGTGTTCTTAAGGAGGCTAGTGAGTACATATATAAACCCTTGACACACATTTTTAGGAAGTCACTGTGCACTGGAGAGATTCCAAAGGACTGGAAAATGGCAAATATCATCCCATTATATAAAAAGGGTGACAGGGCAGATCCAAGCAACTATAGGCCAGTAAGCTTAACAAGCATCACAGGAAAATTAATGGAAGGAATTATTAAGGATAAGATTGAGCAACACATGACAAGGACAGGAGTTATTCTGAACAGTCAGCATGGGTTCAGAAGGGGAGGTCGTGTTTTACTAACATGTTGGAATTCTATGAGGAGGCAACAAAAGGATACGATCAAAGTGGAGCTTATGATATTATTTATCTGGACTTTCAGAAAGCATTTGATAAGGTGCCACATGAGAGGTTGGGCATCAAGTTAAAAGAAGTGGGAATTCAGGGTGATGTTTTTAGATGGGTGCAGAATTGGCTCAGACACAGGAAGCAGAGGGTGATGGTGCGAGGAACCTCATCAGAACTGGCGATGTTAAGAGTGGTGTTCCACAGGGGTCAGTGCTAGGGCCGCTGCTATTTTTAATATATATAAATGATTTAGATAGGAATATAAGTAACAAGCTGGTTAAGTTTGCAGATGATACCAAGATAGGTGGATTAGCAGATAATTTGGAATCCGTTATATCATTACAGAAGGACTTGGATAGCATACAGGCTTGGGCAGATTTGTGGCAGATGAAATTTAATGTCAGTAAATGTAAAGTATTACACATAGGAAGTAAAAATATTAGGTTTGAATACACAATGGGCGGTCGAAAAATCGAGAGTACACCTTATGAGAAGGATTTAGGAGTCATAGTGGACTCCAAGCTATCAACTTCCAGACAGTGTTCAGAAGCCATTAAGAAGGCTAACAGAATGTTAGGTTATATAGCACGATCTGTGGAGTACAAGTCCAAGGAGGTTATGCTCAACCTTTATAATGCACTGGTGAGGCCTCATCTTGAGTACTGTGTGCAGTTTTGGTCTCCAGGCTACAAAAAGGACATAGCAGCACTAGAAAAGGTCCAGAGAAGAGCGACTAGGCTGATTCCAGGTCTACAGGGGTTGAATTATGAGGAAAGATTAAAAGAGCTGGGCCTTTACAGTTTAAGCAAAAGAAGATTAAGAGGTGACATGATTGAAGTGTTTAAAATTATGAAGGGAATTAGTACAGTGGATCGAGACTTGTATTTTAAAATGAGCTCATCAAGAACACGGGGACACAGTTGGAAACTTGTTAAGGGTAAATTTCGCACAAACATTAGGAAGTTTTTCTTTACACAAAGAACGATAGACACTTGGAATAAGTTACCAAGTAGTGTGGTAGACAGTAAGACGTTAGGGACTTTCAAAACTCGACTTGATGTTTTCTTGGAGGAAGCAAGTGGATAGGACTGGCGAGCTTTGTTGGGCTGAATGGCCTGTTCTCGTCTAGATTGTTCTAATTCTAATTCTAATCCCATGACATCACACGCGTCTCATCCCTCAATACATTCTGGGTAAAATCTGAATGAAAACTGCAACGCTAAATAACATAAAATGTCAGTTAGTGTCACAAAATAATATTGAAAAAGTAATTAAATAAATTAATTTTCAAAAATTAGGAGACTTGAAACACAAACCTAACACCAGAGGTAAAAAAAAAAAAACATTAAAACAACATATAAACTCTAGGCCTACCTCCAGAAGAGTGTTCTTGGTTTGGGTAAAAGTTGTGAAAGGTGTTATACTTTGCCGAGGACGAACTTCTGTGATCATCCAGCACAGTTGTCTTGTGTGGTTTTCCAGACCTTCTGCTGTTTCTGAGCTCACCAGTGTGTTAATTCTTTTTAAGAATCTACCAAATGGTTGATTTGACCACTCCTGGTATTTCTGCTCTCTCGGATGGGTTTTGTTTTGTTTGCTCAGTCTAATGATGTCCTGTTTTTAACTTGCATGGACAGCTCTTTGGACCTCATATTGAGAGTTCACAGTGACAGCTTCCAAATGCAAATTCCACACTTGGAACCAACTGCAGACCTTCTACCTGCTTAATAGATAATGAAATAATGACGGAATTGCTCCAACCTGGCAATGGAACAGCTGGTCAGTCAAATATCTAAATACTTCTGAGCCCCTGGAAATGGGACCATGTCTAAAAATGGCTGTCATTCCTAAACAGCTCACACAATATTTTTGGCAAACCCCTTAAATTAAAGCTGAAAGTCTTTACTTCAGTCACATAATAATTGCTTTAGTTCAAATCCTTTGTGGTGGCGTACAGAATCAAAATTATGAAAATTATGCCACTGCCCAAATGGACCTGACTGTAAGCTAAGGGATTTGACCATTAGGACACTGAAGGAATGGCTCCTGAAAATGGTGCTTTGTTGTCCTATATGAATAATAAATTAAAAATCAGTCAATAGTAGCCAAATATAAATACTACTGATGACGTGGCTATATTTACAAATCAATTTAATGGTATTTTGATAATAAAAATGCCAATTTCTATTAAAAGCATGAAAATTTCTGGGTGACCTCAGGCTTTTGAACAGTAACGTAAGTACTAACTAATTTTTACTTATTCATTATTATCCTTGTCTAATTTTCTTTTCTTGTAACTATTTCTTTGACATCTCGTAGAGCAGTTTGAGCTACATTCTATGTATTAAAATGAGTTATGGAAATTAAGTTTTTGTTGTTATCCATTTCCTAGTCCACAATTCATTGTTCTCTTCAGCAAGTCAATCCAAACTCATCCAGAGTGACTTCACTGTCATAAAAATAAAAATATTTACTGACAAGGAACGACTACACATAGGCTCACAATTATGACATTGTGGATGCTTTTGGGAGGTTTTATACAAAACAGTGTGTTTAATGGGAAGGTGAAAATTTGGAAGCAGGTTGGGTGAGAGAATGTGACACTAAAGACAAATTAATACAGTTATCTGGCTTGTATTGGAACTCAATGAGGCCACAATGAGGTGATATCCTCTTAACTGCCATTTGGCTTGCTGTTCTCGCCAAGATCTGAGCATGGAGGGTCCATGTATATACTCCATCACAATAGCACACTTTCGTCACAAGTCTTCTTTGGTTTAAAGATTGCCAGAAAATACCCCATACTGTCAGTATTTCCTCAAGGCCTAAAGCACAGAGGATTCTCTTTGAGCTTCTTCCAGATTTTAAACAACACAGCATTCAAGCTCAAGGCCTTGGGGACTGTAATTAAGAAGGCAGATTAAAAGCCTTTAGATTGTATTTAGCTCCTCTGAAGTTAAACACCAGCTGTGCATTCCAAGTTTACTCAGAATCGAGTGAAGCTCTTCATGCTGTTGACCTTTTTGGTTCCTTGAGAGTGCTTCTTAATACTATTTAAAACGGCTGTTTACAGAGGAATAAATTGACTGTTTTCATAAAACACCACTTAATGAGCCTTACGCATGTCATTGTTTTCTGTCATTATTGGTATGGTTTAGTTTATTAGAAGGTTTAAATGTATGAGTTGTGTGCTCGGGGATTTATGTTTATAAAATCGTTTATGTTAGAGTCATATGTGAGGCTACATCGTGTCACACACGTGCGCTTGGGAGGCAAGCTAAGGGCTTAACTAAGGGCAGAAAATGAAGGCAAGGATTAATGAAGTGCACTAACCTTTCTTCTCCTTCTTTTGCAGATCACCTGAACAGAAACCCACATAAAGCTCCTCAAGTTCCTGCACTTCTTTCCTAGTGACGTCTCCTTCTGACCTTACTTCCAGCTTGAACCCTCACAGACCCTCCTCTTCCTCCTCTACAATTATAAAAGCCCAGCACCTTCCATTCTTATCCTGTCCCTATTTGAATGCTGACCCAGACACTTCTCTTGAGCTAATCTTTTTGTTTGCTTACAGAATGCACAATATATGGGTCGGATCCCTAATACTTTTCCTGTCTCCCTTGTGTTTTGGGGTCAAATAGGAATTTGAGACATTATATGAATGTATATTTGTTCACAGTATATGTGTACAGTGGATTCAGACAGTATTCAACTCCCCTCATTTTGTTATGCTGCAGCCAGTTAAAATCATTCAAATTCATTTTTTTCTCATCAAGGAACACTCAATACCCCAGAAAGACAAAACAAAAACAAAATTTTAGAAATTTTTGCAATTCACGTGCTGCGTGATCTGCATCTCATACGGTGCTTCGAACATTTAAAAGCCTGTACAGCAGCTGTCCTACTGCTTGTGTTTTATTTCTGGACCCGGGCGTGGTTAAATCTTTTGGCACAAAGTCCTGTCTCGCGAGACGTGAGTTCTTGATATTTTTTAGTTTATAATTTAAAAATGGAATAAGAATCTTAAAATCTAACAACATCACATTAAAGTTCGATAAACTCTGAAAAGAATGATACCAAACGTACAGTATGTATGTAGGTTTTTAAATAAGCCCAATTTAAAGCGTGACATTAAAAACGTCATCGTTGCACTTTTAGGCTTAGGATTTTATATATAGAAAGTAGATACAGTATATATTTAATCCATCATCTGTCTGTCTGTATGTTTGTCCGCTTTACAAAGCAGAAATACTTAGTTCTTAACGGATTTAGATCGGGTTTTTTTCTATAATTTGCTTGAACATTCTGGTTTATTTTGCGACTTCTCTCATTGCAAGTATTATAGTTCTCTTGTGGTACCAATTTATTTACGTGAATCTGAGAGAGACACTCTGTGCCAAGGGGAGGCGGGGTCAGGGCCCTCCTCACTCGCGTGCCAGCCTCCATTCCAGTCGATCGACCTGTCACCACATGTTGGAGCGTACCTTGCCTCAGCTTAGCTAGTGATACCTGTTTGTTCAGCAGACATTATCATCTACAGATTGTTAAGAAGTAATGTTTGACATTTTTTTGAAACATCAGAGCTATGTGTGTTTTAGAGGGCAGCGGCTGATTGCCAGAAATATCACAGCCACGTGCTTTTTTCCCCATACGGGGGCTCTCTCCTGTCAGAGCTGAACATGATCAGATACAGTGAGAATGTTTGATGTTGGATCGTACCTACCTTCCGCTTGGACAGAATTACATTTTTTTTTGTATTGATTTTTAAAGTCTGTCCTGTATTACTACTACTTGTGCAGAGCCACGGGGAACAGCTAGTTTATTATAAATAAGAAACTGAAATTTCCCATCAACACAACTATTAAGGCCCTTTGCTTTGATGCTTGAAAACTGCTTCACATTCTTTTGATCATCACTGAGAATTTTTTATAAACTTTGTTTAAAGTCCACCTATGGTCAGTTCAAATAATTAGGGTTAGGAAAGGCACACGCCTGTCTATAGAATATCCCACAGTTGAGCAAAAACCAAACAATGAGGTCAAAGATGGCAGGATTGTTTCGAGGCAAAGATCTGATAAAGGCTTCAAAAACATTAATGCAGAATTGAAGGCTTCCAAGAGGACAGTGGACTCCATAATTATTTCATGAGTTTGGAACAACCAAGACTTTTCATAGAGCTGGCCACTCAGCCAAACTGAGCAATTGTGGGAGAAGGACCACAGTAATGGAAGTGACCAAAAAACAACAGTCACCCTGGTTGAGCTCCAGAGAGCCTGTATAGGGATGGGAGAAAAATCTAAAAGCTAGCCTACACAATGAAGACAAAATTAAAAAAATTCCAAGCAACTCTGTGAAAAGATGATTAAAAAGCACAATGCAGGGAATAGAGGTAAGAAAATATCCAAGTGACTGAATATCCAGTTAAATAAAAGAAATGGGAAAAGTATGGCAGAGCTGGAAATCCACTTGGGCAACAAACGGAGTGATAATGCAATAACAAGACTATCAATGGAGGCTACCAAGAGACCTAGGAGAGCTTGAAGAATTACAAGGTACAGTGGCAGGTGACAGTGCAGAGAACAACTGTTGCCCGGGTGCTTCACCATCCACAGTTTGTTTGGGTGGGTGGCTAAGAATAAAAACACACAGAACATCTCGAGTAGAGTTTGAGAAGGTACATGGGAAACACTGAAGTCAGTTGGAAGAAGGTTCTGTGATGTGAGGAAACCAAATTTAGCTTTTTGGCCATCAGACTAAACACCATGTTTGACTACACATTCTCAAAAATGCACCATCTGTACCGTGAATCATGGTGGTGGCAGTATTATGTTGTGGGGGAGCTTCTCTGTAGCAGGCCATGACAGGCTTGTGAGGGTAGAAGGTAAAACAAACACATGAAAATACAGAGAAATTCCAGGAGGAAAACCTGACACAGTCTACAAGAAACCTGTGCCTTGGGAGCAGACCATCAAGGTAATGACCCCAAGCCTAAAACCAAAGCTACACAGGAATGGCATGAAAACAACTGTGAATGCCTTGGAGTGTCTGAGTCAAAGTCCAAACCTCTGTCCAATTGAGAATTTTGGCTGGACTTGAAGTAGGCTGTTCCCTCGTGATCACCATGACACCTGACTGAACTTGAGCAGTTTTACAAAGAAGAATGAGAGAAATGGCAGTGTGCAGATGTGCAAAGCTGATAGAGTAAGAGAGAGCTGAGCACATAGACTTAACACTGTCATGGCTGCTAAAGGTGCATCAACTAAATATTGGTTTTGTGGTAGACAGCCGTCAGCCTTGCCTGGCCGTGACAACAAAAATAATAACAGCAACATTTATTTATATATTACATTTTCATAAAAACAATGTAGCTCAAAGTAATTTACAAGATACAATACAATTTATTTTTGTATAGCCCAAAATCACACAGGAAGTGCCGCAATGGGCTTTAACAGGCCCTACATTTTGACAGCCCCCCGGCCTTGACTCTCTAAGAAGACAAGGAAAAACTCCCAAAAAACCTTGTAGGGAAAAATGGAAGAAACCTTGGGAAAGGCAGTTCAAAGAGAGACCCCTTTCCAGATAGGTTGGGTGTGCAGTGGGTGTCAAAAAGAAGGGGGTCAATACAATAAAATACACAGAACAGAAGATGAAATAGAAAGGAAGTTAATATATAAAACATAAACAAACAAGATCAGGCAATAACACAGGGTGGTGCAGGGAAATGTGAAATTTTGGGACTAGGTGTTGGTGACCCTGGGGTGTCAGCAGTTGTTTATGACCCATTTGACCTTGTTTAGAACCCCTTGCCATTAGTTGTCATGGAGCAATGGAGTGGTGCGCAACAAGCATTCGCCTTGAAAGCCAGGTGATAGTGTGAATGCTGCGCAAAGGGAATTTCGCTGTCATTACCAGTTAAGATGTCATGTCTGCTCATGTGATTACAACATTGGTGTGGAATTTCGAAGAAAGGGGTTCTGCCTTAAAAAAGAACTGCCCAGTTGGAGCCGACAATCGATGGCAGCTATTCGATAATTGTTTGGAAGGCACGTCATTTCACACAACGGTGACATTCCATGGCCTCCGAGATCCGCAGATCTCACTGTTTGTGATTTTTTTCTGTGGGGACATCTTAAAAGCCAAGTGTCCCGCACACGTCCTGCAACCTGAAGAGGAAATTCCTGACATTCCTGTTGACATGTTACGTTGAGCAATGCAGAATTTCCACAACAGGCTGCCAGAATATAAACAGAGAAATAGGTAACACCCTTTCTTCAAAACATAAAATGAATATTGAATGAATGTTGAGTACTATCATTAATTGCATATCCTGTACAATACATTTCATCATTAATTGTATTTTGTAATGTGTTTTTTCACACACTGAACGTCAATTGAAAATTTCACATTTTCCTGCGCCAACCTGTATTATACAGTATTTAACAAAGACAAAGGTAAGGTTAGATGGGCATGAGGACAGAAAAACAAACAAAAAAAAAACTCTAGTTAGGCTGGAGAAAATAAACAAGCAGGGATGCTTTCTTGATGGAAGGACCGGGGTAGATAGTGTGTTCAGGGTATTATCTCCCCTGGATTACTAGATGGTAGCCCCCCTTGGGTTGTTGCAGCACCATGGATTTCCACAGGGCATGCTGGAAGTTGGAGTTTGGTGACTCAGCACTGCTGGGTTCTGGGGTTGCTGTAAGAGGGTACTGCAGATACTGCTGAGCTGTATTTTGTCAGGCTCCTGCCTCAGCTTGAAGGGCTTACAGGACACTGCAGCTCCAGAAGCCAGAGTCAGGATGAAGAAGAACAAAGCTTGCTGGAGGAAGGAGGTGGAGATGAAGAGAAAGACAGAGAAAGGAAGAAAAACAATGAAAAAAATGGACAAAGTGCCATATTCTTATTTGTATTGTTGAACTGTGCATGTTGGTGAGAAATGATTAAGAAAGCATTTATCTTGTGGTGCAGGGACAACAATTTGCAACTCAACATCAACAAGACAAAAGAGCTGGTGGTGAGACTTCCAGTCTTCCAAGGAACACCTGTGACCAGTCTCCATCTAGGGCAGGGGTCTCCAACCTTTTTTCCCCTGAGAGCTACTTTTACAAAATGAAAATGGCCGAGAGCTACTCATGTTTTCTAACGTTTATTCTCATAGCTTATTTCAACCCAAACAAACTGAATAAGTTTGTTTTGCCTGATCATTTACAAAATGTTGGCATCCACCGCTCACAATTTACATTAAAACATCACAAAAAATATTTAATTCACCTAAAAGTGCATTTTGTATATCTGTATGCATTTTTAGTGTATCTAGTACTATTGAGTTAAATCATGAATGATTTTCAAAACAAAACAATTCCAAATACCCAGATATCACTTGTCATTTTGTTCCATGTCACATGTCACTTTATTCACAGGTCCAGTTGCATGTGTGATGTGTTTTTGAGTTAGTCAGATGACTGGCACTGCATGGAGTCAACAAGAGAGACGGGTGTATGATGGAGTGGAGCCCCTTAGGTTCACTCTTATGGAGTCATTTAAATGTCCGTCTGTCAGTCTTTGAACTTTGACTTCATGACATTCAGGTCAGACTCACAGAGGTATGGAGACCCAAACAAAGCAGACATTTTCAGAGCTGCTTGGTGAAGATTCTTATGGTTATCTGGCTCTACTAAACTCCAGGAATGCTGTTGAGACTTTAACTACACATTATTTTGAGGATTTACTAATATATACTATATAAAATCCAATGTCTGTCTGTCCGCTTTTCATGAGAGAATTACTTAAAGGATTTAGATTGGATTTTTTTTCTATAATTTGATGGAACATTCCAGTTGATTTCGCTATGTATCATAGCTTGCTTGTGGTACTGATTTATTTGCACAAATCCAACATAACATGCCGCAGGCCGAGGGGAGGGGGAGAGGTCTTTCCTCACTCACTAGCCATCTTTGGGGTGTGTCCCTTAACTCCACTTAGCTAGCGAATAAAAGAACAACTGAATTTAACTTTGTTTGATATTTAAAATAAAATGTTACTTAGGTCTTGATGAGTTTGAATCCAGATATTCTCGTAAGTGTATGCCACATTGAAAAAATTGTGGATCGTGGTATGATTTTTGGAAAAGTTCGCTCACCCCTAATTTGACTAATCAAGTTTTCAAATTTATGTAGGGTTCATTAACCCTTTGGCAAGCTACTTGGAAAGGGGTGGCGAGCTACCGGTAGCTCGCGAGCGACATGTTGGAGACCCCTGATTTAGGGGGAGGACGTGTAAGTGATACAGAGCTACAAGTACTTGGGGGTTCACATAAACAACAAACTGGACTGGTCTGATAACACAGCGACACTGTACAGGAAGGGTCAGAGCAGACTGGATTTGCTAAGGAGGTTTTTATGAAGCAAGCTGCTGGAAATGTTCTACCAGTCCATAGTTTCCAGTGTGGTGTTCTATACTGCAGTCTCCCGGAGGAGCAACTTGACTTCAAAAGATACACAATGCCTGAGCAAACTTATCAGGTAAACCTCTTCCATCACAGGGCAAACTCTGGGCACAGTGTCAATGTCAATGTCAAATTTATTTATATAGCACATTTAAAACAACACAGGAATGCTGTTGCCAAAGTGCTTTACAATAATAGAATGAAAGAAAAACATACAATTAACATGAATAATATAAAAAGAAATAAAATAAATGAACATAAATAAATAATAAATAGAAGTAATATTACATAATCACAATGAGGAAACCATCAGCATTACTGAAGGTCACGGAATGCAAGTGAATAGAAATGAGTCTTTAATCTCGTTTTAAACAGTTCAATTGTAGACGACTCCTTTATGTGATGAGGTAAAGAGTCCCACAGGTGAGAAGCAGCAGCTGTAAAGGCCCTGTCTGTCCCCCTTAGTTTTACACTTGGTACGAGGGACAACAAGAGACAACTGACCAGAAGATCTAAGCACTCTGGATGGCTGGTGTAAAGCACACAATTCAGATAAATAGGCAGGAGCGAGCCTACATAAAGATTTAAACACTAGCAACAAGATTTTAAAATCAATTCGAAAACTGACAGGCAGCCAGTTTAAAGAAGCCAAAATTGTTGAAACAGAATCAGACTTTCTTGCCCCAACCAGGAAGCAAGCGGCAGCATTCTGGACCAACTGTAACCTGCATATCAGAGATTTGCTAATCCCAGAATACAGCGAGTTGCAGTAATCAAGGTGAGAAAAGATAAAAGCATGAGTAGCTTTCTCAAGATGCCTAGATGATAAAAAAGGCTTGATCTTACCTAATAGACAAAGGTAGAAAAAGCAACTCTTGACTACAGAATTTACTTGTTTCCTAAAAGAGAGGTTACTGTCAAAGATAACACCAAGATTGCGGACTTGAGGTTTGCAGAAGACAGAGAAAGAGCCGAGAAGTCCAAGACCAATTTGGGATTTAGCTGATGGACCCACTATAAGCACCTCTGTTTTATTTTGATTCAGATCAAGAAAATTATTAGCCTTTCAGGATCTTAGTTCAGAAATACAGTTGTGCAGTTGATTTATTGCAGAGTTGCAGATCGGAATATAAACCTGAGTATCATCAGCATAGCAGTGAAAAGAAATGTTAAATTTCCTAAAAATAGCTCCAATAGGGTGAAGGTATATAGAGAACAAAATAGGACCCAAAATGTATCCCCGAGGAACACCATATTTAAGAGGAGCAGTAGACGAAAAAAAGGAATTTAAAGTCACTGAAAAGTGTCTACAAGTTAGATATGACCTGACCCAGTTAAGAGCAGTCCCTTTAAGCCCAACAAGATGTTCAAGCCGCATCAGCAATATCTCATGGTCAATGGTGTCAAAGGCAGCGGACAGGTCAAGGAGGAGAAGGACTGCAGCGTCACCTGAGTCAGTAATAATAGAGATGTCACTGAATACTTTAAGGAGGGCCGTCTCAACACCATGATAAAGTCCAAAGCCAGATTGGTAGATCTCAAATAAATTACTGGAGTTAAGGTGATCAACCAATTGATTATGAATAATTCTTTCTAACATTTTAGCCAGAAATGGCAATTGGGAAATCGGGTGAAAATTGGCTAAAACTCCAGGATCTAATTCCGCCTTTTTTAGACAGGGACGTACCGTAGCATGTTTAAAAAATGAGGGCACAACTCCCTCACTAATAGAACTATTGTTAATGGCTAGTAAAGATGGACCCAAAACATCAAAGGCTTCCACTACGAGGTGTGGTGGTACAATATCAAGAGGACTGAGAGTTGGTTTAAGGGTGTAAATAGCTCTTTTTAACTGTGAAAGTGAGACAAGATCAAAAGATTCCAAGATAATACCATGATTAACAGTAGGAAGTTCATAGCCAGTTGGAACAATACCACAGCGAATTTTATCAATTTTACTGACAAGGAATGAAAGAAACTGCTCACATGAAAGAACAAGGCTATTTAATCCCATCACAAAATGAGGGTGAATGGCCGCATTAATTGAATTAAATAAGACCCTAAGATTCTTAGAATGACGGGATACTAAATCAGCTAAGAAATCATGCTTAACTGCAACCTGGAGGTTGAATAGAGAAGTCCTAAAAATGTGTTTAGAAACAATCAGTCCATCTTTTTATCTAACGCCATTCTGCAGTTCGACAGGCACGGCGCAGCGATCGCGGTTTCCTTTAACCAGGGAGCAGGTCTTCCTTTATTATAGCGTATCTTGAGCGGAGCAATTGAGTCTAAAACTGTTTTACAAGAAGAATTATTAATTAAACAGTGGAAGCTGTTGTGGAAAAGAGAATGAAGGCAAAATTGGATGCACTTTTAGTCACAGGCTCATTAACCCACAGTGTGCTAAGAAGCACCTTTGGGAGTCTTTTCCACCCACTGCTATCAGGCAATTCAATGCTCCCTCTTGACATACTCATTAAGTTCATTTTGAAATATCTGATCAATATGCATTGATTGATTGGCTGAATTATTTGTCCTGTGAGTATGTTTCCTTATTTTTTATGTTTCTGATGCTGCATGTATCTGAATTTCCACTGGGGATTATTAAAGTTTATCTAATCTATTCTAATCTAAAAGAAGCAGCACGCTTCAGGATTCCAAAATGTTTTTTTTTATTAATGACTGTAGCCACATAATCTCATTGCTTCCAAGTGTGCAGATGGTAAATGATTGCAGGATTTCCTTATGACTTTTCATTTCCACTCCCATAGCCAACATGGTACATAGTAAAATAAGCAGCAAAATCTTTTTTTCTTTTTCCACCACTTTGTCTTAGTGGTGTGACATGTGTGCTGGCTCGAAAATTGGATGAGCCTTTCCTCTATTTGCATAATCCAAAATACTTTTTCTTTCTTTCTTTCTTTCTTTCTTTCTTTCTTTCTTTCTTTCTTTCTTTCTTTCTTGTAGCCGCCTCTGTTCCTCTCAGTTTGTATGTATTGTATGCAACTAGCAAATCACTACAATAAATTCAGTCTGATTTTGCTAAAGTGAGTTGCAAAGTGCTATTACTGAGTCAGTGGGGGGTTTCACTTCATACAATTGTGGTCCACTCAGTTGGGCGGAGTAGGCAATCATAACCATAATGCAATATGTAACCAATAATTGTCTTTATTATATCTAAAATTATAGAATTTTAAGCAGTGTGTGAAATACTTGGTGGTACTAAGAAGTCCCAATACTGCTCATTATTGGCTGAACACTGAAATCTTATTCTGGTACAATGAAATTTACAGTGAATTAGCTAGGGTGAATGCTGTTACTTAGGATATGCATATCTTAAGACATGCGGTGAGCTAGCGCCCTGCCCGGGGTTTGTCTCCTGTCTTGCTCCCTGTGTTGGCTGGGATTGGCTCCAGCAGACCCCTGTGACCCTGTAGTTAGGATATAGCGGGCTGATTAATGGATGGATGGTTGGATATCTTAAGACAGTTTGAATCGCACCATACACAAGCACAGGGCCGCTGCTGGCCAAATGGGTGCCCTAAGCAGAAATTTACTTTTGTGCCCCGTCCCCCAAATATTACGGAAGTAAAATTAAAACAATAAAAAAACACCTACTATAGGGGCCAAAATAGAACTTTATTCAAATAAAAGTAAATACATGAGGGCGCGTGCATCATCACGTGTGCTTAGCCTACTCTGTGTTCACCGTAAAATGCAATATATACGTTTATATTTTTGTTTATTTGTATATGTTGTAATAAGCGGAGACCAGAGACGTGGAAAGGTTTGGGGCAGCCACCCGTTTAATTCGGTTTCCCGGCTGCAAAAGTCTTTGAGGCATTTTAACAGTTGTTACAACAACAGAGTCCAAAACAGAACTGCCTGCCTAAGCAAAGGCAGTGAGCTTTATAGCACAGAGGGCGGAAATGATGTCATCCTCTGGGCCGGAACTGGAAGTGACATCATCCTTGGGGCCGGAACTGGAAGTGACCTCATCCTTGGGGCGGAACCGGAAGTGATGTGTCCTTCCTGGAAATGGCGGCTCCTGGTGGGATTTCCCGGGTAAGACCTGCAGAGAACTCAGAAAGAGCGTCAGTGTACCCCGCCCCCCCCTGGGCAGATGTATAAACAGTATTGTCTAAGCCCTTCAGCTGCTTCCCATGCACACGTGTGTGAAAATGTATATTATTAACATTAATTTATTATTATAATATATAAAAACAATTTTTTTGAGCACCTGGGATGGTGCCACCCTGGGAGTTGGTGCCCTACGCAGACTGCGTACTCTGCGTATAGGGAGCGGCGGTACTGCACAAGCACTCTGCAAACAAAATCCACACTACCTTGAGCTTCTGATGATCAAACAGAGCATTCACTTTTTGTAAAACACGCACAGTGAGACATTGTGTGGAAAAGACCATAGCAGCTCCGCTCAAATTTTTCCTCCTAAAAAACTTGAAGGGCCTAAACAGCTCATAACACGAATTGGTGCCAACTTATTATGTCGTTGGGGTCATCTAACACATACCCAGTTAGGCAAATATATGTGTTGAGAATGGGTACGGTGAGTTTTATCCGCTCAATGTTTCATTCTGGCTTCTTTACTGTTAACTATGGCTTGTAAAGCTGAGGGATGGTTGGTCATGGTGCAAGGGCACAAAATGTCCAAAGGAAGCTGCAGCTCCCATCACAGGATCAGGAAAGCTGGGGAAATGCCTGTGGTAGAATGTTGGGTTGCTCGATAATGAAGAAGAGTTTCCAGTAGTGCTGTGTGGAAGGGAAACCCCTGAGTCAGGTGTGTACGAATACCATTTTTTAAAGTCTGATTGAAGCGTTCTACATCACCATTAGCCTGAGGGTGATAGAAAGCAGCACGAATATGTTTCAATCCTCTTTCTGATAGGAATGATTGGAACTCATGTGAGATAAACTGTGGGCCATTGTCTGTAAGTGATAACATGAGGCAGCCCCCATCGAGCAAACAAATTACATAGAATGTCTATTAAAACATTTGATGTAATGGAGCCCAAAGGAAAAACTTCAGGCCACTTCAAATGTAAATTGCAGACCACAATCAGAAACCTTTGGTGATGTGGAACATCATGCAGTTTTCCACAAATGTCAAGCTGGAGATGTTCCCATGGACGAGAAGACCAAACCAAAGGCTGAAGAGAAGGGGTGGGTGGCAAACCTGTCTCACCACTTAAAAGGCAGTCTTCACAGTCATGGACAAGGGCTTCAATGTCCCGATCAATACCTGGCACACAATACCTGTTCGCGACATTGCTGATGTACTTTGACAATGTCAAGATGACCCTCATGTGCAATTGACAAAACACGGCCCTGGAGTAGTTCTGGAATTATAGCAATGGTTCCTCTTGCAATGCAGTGATTATTGCAAATAGACAACTCATTTTTCACTCAAAAAAAAGGCTCCAGTTCAGAGGACACTCTGGATGGCCATCCATTAGTGATGTAGGCATGAAGGGTTGTGAAAAAGGGAATCATTTTTGGAGATTTCTTACAGTTCCTGAAGAGACACAATATCTTGAATGGGAGAGTGCAGCAGCTGTACCAGATCTGCCTCCATGTCTTAGTGTAGTTCTACAACTGTTTGCACAGTCATTGTGCGTGACAGCATGCCAGCGACTGCATTTTCTCTTCCTGGGGTAAACTGGAGAGCGAAGTTATAATGGCGCAGACGATCTGCCCATCGAAAAATCCGCAAAGGACGGTGGTCAGTGCCACCGGTGGTCAGCAAAGTAATAAGAGCCTGATGATCAGTACGAAGTGTGAAGTGTCTTCCACACAAATGAACATGCCAACGCTCACAGGCCCAGACACATGCTATGGCTTCCCGCTCCTCTACTGAATACCTTTGCTCTGTGGGTGTCAGAGCACGAGAAGCAAAAGCAACAGGACGTTTATGTCCGTCTTGTACTTGTGAGAGCGATGCACCAATACTGGAAGAAGAGGCATCACAAGTCACAAAGGTGGGGTTGTTGATATTGAAGTGTGCCAGCACTGGGGGAGATGTGAGTTGTTGTTTAAGTGAATGAACTGCTTGGTGGCAGGAAGGGGACCAGGCATGCGGTGTACTTTTCTGCAGCAGTTGCCGTAGTGGTGCAGTTATTGAAGAGTAGTTGGGCGAAAAACAGAGATAGTATGCCGTCATTCCCAGGAATGAAGCTAACTCAGATGCAGTGGATGGTTCATGCATATTGTGTATAGCATCTACGTTTGACTGTAATGGTGAGATTCCATGTGCTGAAAGGTGAAAACCAACAATGTCTACCTGTGAGGCAGCAAAAAGTCCATTTTGGGCCAGGGCAGCAAACACTAAATTGAGGCCTCTATCATGAGTTGCACTATCTGAGCCATGCAGTACTATGTCATCCATGTGCACTACAGGGATGTTTTGCAAGATGGTGTGCATGATTTTTTGAAAACAGCTAAGCACTGAAGAGAGTCCAAAAGGCATCCTCGTATAATGTGTCATGCACGAGCACATCGGAAGCAACTTAAAGACCCGGCGTGTGTCACGACAACTCTTGCCAGGGGACGATGACGGTTTACTAACCTTTCTCTTTCTCTTCCCGTAGAAAAGACGAACCGCCATAGCCATAATCCTGCCTGGACAACCAAAACAACAACACTTACGGGTTCCTTTTTTCCCTCTGGTCCCCCATTGATGACGTCCTCTACCCATCCACCACCACGCCTTCCCAGCATTCCACACAGCTAATTTCTGGTCCGGCTCCTTATAATGTCCGTCCTCCCATTCCTTTGGTGTCTGATGATATTTGTCTTTTGTTGTATGAAAATAAGTTGGACCTTTTTGTTGCAGTATACGGGCCACAAACCCCAAATCTTGACCTGTATTGTGTCTTTTTATTACAAATGGAAATGCCAATGTGGGTCACAAAAGCAGTAAAATTCCTGCTGTCCAGATGCAGAGGTACCTGTAGGTTGCCTTGACGTAAATCAAGCTTGGAAAGCACTGTAGAATCGTTAAAAACTGTAGTAAGTTCCTCTGTAGTCGGCAACGGATATTTATCTGGCACCACAGCTTTGTTCACAGCTCGAAGATCCACACAGACATGAAGGCCACCAGATTTCTTTTTTTTAATGACTAGATTTGAGACCCATGGAGATGCATCCACAGGTTCTGTTATGCCAGTCTCCAACATCTGCTTCAGTTCTGAAAGCACATCCCCACAAAGTGCTAAAGGCACCCAGCGCAGTGGCTGTATAACAGAAGGAACAGAGGGATTGATCAGTGGTTGGTGTGTAAAGGAGAACAGACAGCCAAGGCCATTAAAAACAGCAGGCCATTTTTGTGCCAAGGATGGAGAGACCAACAGAATGTCAATGTCTCTGCAGTCAACAAGTGAAAACAACAACAACAACATTTATTTATATAGTGCATTTTCATACAAAAAATGTAGCTCAAAGTGCTTTACATAATAAAGAATAGAAAAATAAAAGACACTGTAAGAAAAATAAGAACGTTAATTAACATAGAATAAGAGTAAGGTCCGATGGCCAGGGAGGACATAAAAAACAAAAAAAAACTCCAGACGGCTGGAGAAAAAATAAATAATAATATTATTACTTGTAATTAATATTAAAAGTCAAGGCCCAAAATTAGATCCAAGCCAATAACTTTGGAACCTGTTGCAGAGATGTGAAATGGAAAAGAGGCAAGGGACTTAGTGCCATAGTGTACAGTCAAATGAAGAATTCCACAAATTACAATATCAGTGTTCCGATATCCTCAGAGTGGCGTGGTTGGGGGCTGAAGAGAAAGATGTGAGAAAAAGGTCTGATATGTATCCCAGTTCAATAAAGAAACTTTAGCACCAGGGTCAGTTAGCAAAGGTAGGCAGGTGTCTTCCAAATAAACATGACATACTTTGAAATTATTCTGTTTGCAGTTGACTGTGTGGATTACTGTAGAAGGCTGACTGGATGAAGATTGAGCACGCTGAACTCTTTTCTGTGATGCAGGTGCAGAACGGCAGCATCTGGAGAAGTGATTCACTTTGTGACATTTTCTACACCTCTGACCTCGTGCTGGACAACCTGGCGCTCTTGTCGTATGTGTATTTGCACCACAGTTACCACAACTAGACTGTGTATTATTTCCTGCCGGCCACATGTACTGGACTGGGAAAATGGCATCAAGGTCAGCAGATCGCACGTTCAATGACGACAATGCGGCCAGAGGATTGTTTACTCCAGCTTCGCGAATGCTGGCGCTACAGCGCTCTGCATTTTCAACTTGAACTGCTATGTCAACTGGTTGTCCGCCTCCAGCAGTAGTCTGTCCCGAATCTGAGGGTTATTACTCTTTTCAATCAATAGATCTCGGATCATTGTCTTAAAAATTGCTGAATCTGCGAAAGATGAGTCGGTGCAGAAGGATGGTGCGTGAGTCTGAAAAATGAGCATCTAAAGCGGCAACTGCTTCTGTGTAGGTGGTGTTTGAACCGAGTGCAGCGAAGACGCGTTGACCTTCTACACCCAAGCAGTGGAGCAGCAGAGCACGTTTGAGAGTGTTGGAGATCTCCCCGAGGTCTAATACATCCAAATATGTTTCAAAACTTTGTTTCCAAGCCCTCCACGGAACAGGGGGGGTCACCAGGCAGGGCAAGAAAAGGTGCCATGGGTGGTAGTGAAAAGTCTGCCACCCTCGTTTGCCAAACTGCTGTGTCTGCAAAAAAAAAAACACACGAGACCAGTTGCTTCTCCAAAGTCCAAACTCTTAACTCACTCATGTTTTCTTACAGTGCGCATCTTCCAATGGTCACAGGAGCAAATCAACAACCAATCCCCTGTATTTTAATGACCCTCCCAACTTCACACTCGGATGTGCTCCAGGTGCTCTGTGATGTTCTTCCGGGTGTCCCTGGAATTCTTTCTGGCAGCACTTCCGGGTGTGGCGAAATGCTGACATCCAAGGCTCCACAATCCTCCGGGTGCCCCCCCTGTGGAGTCCACTGGCCCCAATAGGGTTAAGCTTCCATGCTCGGTTCCCGTGGCCCTCATACAGACCAGGGCGGCTGCCCTCTCGTGGGCCAGGGGAGGTATAGTTTTTCTCCTGGTCCTTCCAGGCATCCTGGCCAGGCATTACCTCTATGGCCGTCAGCTACAATACATAGATACAACTTTATTTGTCCCCATGGGGAAATTTGGCTTTAATTAATGAACTGAATGAAAAAAAACAAACTGTACACCAATTTCTTTATTTGTGTTAGTATATTATTAAAAAAGTTAGAAAACAAATAGGTGCTTCCGTCATGCCTATATGTCTTGTGTGGTTTCAATGCTTATGATTGCATTTTTCCTTTCAGTGTGTTCAAATTGAAAAAGGTCATTTTGGAGTCTGAAATTGCAGTAAACTATTTGTAGCATATTGAATGGAGTAAGTTTAAAAAACGATATTATAGAGCACAGGAGATACATTTCAACTCTAAAACAGACCATAACTTCTTCATTCTGCCCAGTTCTGACCCGTAGACCACATGTTTTGCGATATAATACCTCATACTGGGGACAACGGCACACCAGCCTATATTTACTCCAGCATATTTGACTGTCATGTCTGTATGCTTTTGGAACCCCAATCTGCATGATTTAGTGTCTCACAGTGACAAAAATCTGTTTGCCAGTATGTGCCTGCTAATGCTTTTTCCCCTCAGGCAGAAAGCTACATTGTTATACAGAAGTGCAAAATAAATTATTTATGAGCTTAGTTCTAAAGTGATACTTTTTGAGTTTGTTATAAAAAGAATGAACAATTTGTTTTTGATAGGACAAGGCCTTATAAAAGAAAGCCATTGAAGACAGTTAATTAAATTTCTTTTTATTTGTGGTTGTTTCTATTTCTAATTCTTTCCTCGTTTTTTAAATTCAGCCTAGTAACTTAACTTCACTTGGAAAACTTTGACAAACACATAAACCAGTCATTCCTTATCCATTCATTCTTCATTTTTCTAAACAGGACTATCATTTTCTGTTAACCTAATGTGCACATTTGTCTGGCAGGAAACCAGAAATCTTGGAGAAAAGTGTTTTGTAGAAATGGTAAATTTCTTACCAGGTGGAACCCTGTCAGTCTTTTTTGTAGCTGTGGGTTAAAACATGTCTAGTTAACAGCCCACACATTTTTTTTTCTGCTTTTGGACATCGATATCGCTCTTTTGAGGGACTTCATTTTTAGGAAGAATCACATATAAGCGAAATGGCACATTTTCCACAAGGGAGCATGCATAGATAGATAGATAGATAGATAGATAGATAGATAGATAGATAGATAGATAGATAGATAGATAGATAGATAGATAGAAATTATATGATGAATATATGGACAAAAGGCCAAAATCTATAAGATATACCCAAAAGTAGTAAGGAAGAAAAATTTTCATTGTTCAGTGATACGTATTTGGTGTATCCACTACAGATAGACATAACCGTCTCTACATAGCCTGGCATGGACAGTGATGTCTATGGAATAGCATGCTGTGTAGCCTCAATACCTACTCAAAGTTCACTCGTGGTAACCAATGGTCTTTGACATGCCAGTCTTCATTTGATCGTATCTAAGATGTTCTCATTGGGGGACAAATCTGGTGAGCATGTAGGCTATGAAAGGATTTGAACATGGTGGTCATCCAGAAACTGTAGGTAGTTTCATGCCAGTAGTTCCTCTGAAAATATGGTACCGCCTCATCCTCCAAGATCTCTGTGATTTATCTCTGGCTGGTCAAGGTACTAACAATGCATATGAGAAGGGAATGGGAGTGGAACACAATGGAACCCCAAACCATAGCAGTTGGTGCTGGACCTCTATGGATAGATAGATATAATTTTATTTGTCCCCAGGGTGAAATTTGGTATGATACCGCATATTTCCAGGAGACTTTTGCCATGGGGCCTTCATATATATATATCTGTCCATTATGGTGCAGTAAATGGAATTGACTCACAAACACAACGTGATGCCAGTTATCCTGCCATTGGTGGCGTTCTTGGCACCATTGCAAATGCAGATGCCTGAGCTTGAGGGTCAAGGGTATCTGAAGCAATGGACGGACGACACCAGTTGACATGTGATAGATCCCAGCTGTTGAACTAGGGTCTGTGATGAGGCTCTTTGTATCTCAGACACGCTCAATGGGGGATAAATCCAGTGAACATGCAGGCCACAGTGATCATCTAGGAACTTCAGGACGTTTCATGCCACCTGCGGTCGAGCATTGCCCTGTCAGTTGAATGGTACCATGGAACCTTTGCACATATAGTATCACCTCAGTCTCTAACATCCCTCTGATGTATCTGGCTTGTCAGTGTACCACCAAAACATTTGAGATGGGAAAAGGAGTGAAACTTAATGACACTCCACACCATAACAGTTCGTGCTGAGCCTGTATTTCATTGCAAAATGCAAGCATCTTGGAGTCTTTTGCCACTGTACCTCCATACATGGATCTGTCCATTATGATGCAGTAAATTGAGGCCAGAGTGACTCATAAAGACAATGTGATGACAGTTATTCAGCCATTGATGGGGTTCTTTGCACCACTGCAAATGTAGATGCCTTTGCTCAAGGGTCATGGGTATCCGAAGCAATGAACATTAAGTAAGAAGGTTCCGCTGCTGCACCTGATGACATGTGACGGACCCCACCGGATAGGGCTGTTCTGTCCATCACTGCCATGTGCGTTAAATGTCTGTCCTTCCATTCCTTTGTGCATCAGGGTATTCCCAATCTCTGACTTTGGTGGGTCCGATCCTCCTTTATCCATTGACACCATACTCTCATCATTGTGCTCACATTCCATCCAACATGAGCACCAGTGTCTAGGAAGGATAATCCGCCTTCCTGGATTCCTACGATTCCCCCTTACTCAATGCCTGAGAACTTCATGTATGTCTGTTATTCTCTTTAAGAGTACACTAAATGCCAGCAGTCACTCAATGAATTCCTTTCGCAGGTGCCTTGTGGGAAAGTCTAGGGTTGTAACTCGCACACAACATTTGCATATGTACTGTGCTCATTGTCATTTTCACTCTCTACTATCACCTAGCCATTCTGCAAGATGCAGACCAACATGCCACATTTTTCTCAATTTTAATGGCCAGCAGTGTATTTTTGTATTTTGTATGGTATAGAAGTGAGGATCCATTTTGTCTCCTATTTCGTAGATTGGAGTTGCATTTGCAACAGTCCAGTACTTCAACAGTACTTTTTTAACCGAAGTGAAAAAGTGCATACTTAAAAAATATTTCTAAATAATGTCTTTCATTTGTTTCAGTACCACCTCAGAAACTGCCTCCAGGTCCCGAAGTTTAATTACTCTTCACCATAATGAGGACCTAATGCTCATCTCACTTCTCTATTTTAAAAAATGCGGGCAAACACACACACATACACTTTGCTTTTACTTGTGTTTGACAAATTCGATTTATCTCATCCTTTACAATTACTTGAGCAAAATATGTATTTAATTCATTTGCTATTTACCTCTCATCTTCATTAATTTCTCTTTGAGCATTTCTGAGATTTCTCTTTTACTGCTTTTTACTAGAGTGGCACTAGAAACATTATTTGCTGTTTTGGCTTTGCTTGTAATTCTTTTTTCCGTTATTCTTCTGACCTTTAGAAGGTTTTTTGATCCCTTGCTGTAGACTGATGGACAGATTTTAATTCTCAGGCCATGAAGCTAATCAATAGCTGCTCATATCACCACACTCCTGAGTGTACCTCACATATCTGATGTTGCATTTAATGTATGATGTGCGTTCATTGTCCATTGTGAGAATCTCATTGTACACCTGACAATAAACTTAAACTTTATCATGTTTTTTTTTCTTTTCTCAATACTTTCCCTACTGGGTGACTGACTAGCAAGCTGAAATTCAGTAACTTGCTTAATGCCAGTCATAGGCTTTCTTCCTCTAATCTAATTTTAGAATTAACAGAACCTCTAAAGTCTTCTATTGATTTATGGTTCACAGTTGCTACACTACTAAAATTATATTAACCGTTTTTTTCTTTCATCCTTTTGCATTGTACGTCAAAAGCAAAATTGTATGGCGCGTGTTCTTGTCTAATCTCCTCAGTGTATCATAAAGTGATAGCTGGTAAATTTCATTTGTAAGGCATTATCATCACCTTGCCTTCTTTTTCTCTTTGCTGCTTAAGGGCAGTTTAGCAAATAAACCTTTCCAAAACTCTACACTGTTTATATTTATGGTCTTATTTATGCTAGCATTACATTACTAGAGCATTTCTAAGCTTTAATTCACATTTTACTGCACTATAATCTAATAGCTGATAAACATGTAATACACGCTAGTCAAGTAACCTTGTCATGAATTTTATTGACAAATTTGCACATTTCTCATTTGGAGATTTGAAAGTATTTTATAGGCAACATCCTCCAAATGTTCTTTTAGTTACAAAAATGGAATTTTCATTCCTGTTATGCTATAGACATGAATAAAACCTATTTTGGAATTAAAATTTTAACTTTGTTAATTAATTACCAGGTTTGCCGTTGGCAATATAGGCTATTAATCAAATAATTTGGCAGGGGTCCTACTTTATTTACCTTGCTTTTCTATGATGTAGGAGGTGGTCTCCGGCCATTAGACTTTGTCACAGAAGACACGGATTGACCGGAACACCAACCACTCTAGATGGTTCCTTACTCAACTAGGAAGCCATGATAAAGGAAGGATACGGATGGGTGGGTATCCTGACTGGGTTGGTTAGTGGTGCCCTTCCCATTTGGCAGGCCATTATGAGGGAAGAGGAGAGGGTGACTGCCTCCTGAGACTTTGTGTTTGTGGTTTCCGTCCCGTTTGGACACCCGCAGAGATGCATGGGAATTGTGGTTTTGCTGGTCAGCCCTTTTGGGGTTCTCGGATGCTGCTAGGTGGGACAGCTGGGTGCAGGCTGGCATCAATACAATACAATACAATTTATTTTTGTATAGCCCAAAATCACACAAGAAGTGCTGCAATGGGCTTTAACAGGCCCACCTCTTGACAGCTCTCAAAAAACACACTTGTAGGGAAAAAATGGAAGAAACCTCGGGAAAGGCAGTTCAAAGAGAGACTCCATTCCAGGTAGGTTGGGTGTGCAGTGGGTGTCAAAAAGAAGGGAGTCAATATAATACAATACACAGAACAGAACAAATCCTCAATACAGTATACAAATTACAATCAGAATTTAACAGTAGATGGTATCCCATAATACGATTTGGATTTGTTCAGAGTCCAGGAGACCTCGGCCAACCAACTGCCTCCCCCTATTGGTCATTCCAAAGCTGAGTCAGTGCTGGGCCAGTCAATCCAATGAAAGGACCCCTTTACCCGATGATTCCTGCGATCCTCCATCAGGGATGACTTTACCTTAGGCAGGCAAAACAACTTGGCAGGTGGGCCATGGCACCAAGTGCCACATTTGAGTACTGAGAAGAGAAACAGAATAGGTGAGGGTTAATAACAAATTATAACTATCATGTTACTTATGTTTTAGTGTTAATGACTAACTAGAGAGATGCTGTCTGTACAGTTAATCAGCAGCTCTAGTCAGGGTGTGCTAAACTGAAGTAGTGAGTCTTCACCTGGCTTTTGAAAGCTGAGACTGAAGGGGCATCTCTTATAGTAGTAGGCAGACCATTCCACACTTTAGGGGCCCTGTAACTAAAAACTTGACCTTCCGCTGTTATTTTATTAATCCTTGTAATCATAAGCAGACTGGCGTCATAATGTGCACTCTAGTTTGTAAGTCATGATAAGTTCAGACAAGTAAGCCAGACCTTGGCCATTTAATGCTTTATATGTTAAAAGGAGGATTTTGAAATCTGCCTAAACTTAACTAGGAGCCAGTGTAAGGATTTAAGAACTGGAGTTATGTGTTCATATTTTCTTGTTTTTCTAATCATTCTTGCGGCAGCATTTTGGATTAACTGGAGGCTGTATAAAGAAAAGTTTGAACATCTAGTGAACACCGCATTGTAGTAGTCAATCCTACTAGAAATAAATCCATAAATTAATTTCTCACAGTCTTGTTTATTTAGAAAGTCACCAGACATGGAAGTGCTTCCAGGTGGCAGTCTTCTTGCACTTGTATTATTCCAGGGTTCGACAAGGCTTACTTGGAGGAGAGTGGAAGCGGAAAAGGGAAGGAAAGAAACAAAATAAAATGAAATGAAACAGATTGGTTGATTTATCAGGTAATAAAAATCTGGAGAATGTATTTTGTTTGAATGAAAACTTGTCTCTTTGAACCCATGACTGTGTGGTTTGGTTGCGTCTACGTGTTTGGGGTTAAGGTGAGCCCCTGACAGGTCACATTTATATCAAGGTAACTGACACAGCCCATTGAGCCATTTGTTTTAAGGAACAGAATAATACAATTTATTAATAATAAACATAAGGACTGTATAAGTATGATGAATGCTCATAAATATATTGACATGTAAGAGTGGATATAGACAGGATAGACAGACAAACATGTAACATATAGGCTGGCTGTTTCCTAGTATTTAAGTTCTACTTTATCTTGGCACAGATAAATAGTTCTATGATACCCAATCTTTATGGGTGATGCCTGATTTTGTGCGGAGACGTTGCATTGTTGTTGCTTTGGGTTCAAGTGGAAGATTCTTCTTCTTGCATTGAAGTGAACTCTTTCTCCTTGCTGCATTGCCTTTGTTTTTTGATGTTCTGTGCGTCTGCTTTCTTAGCTTGCTTTCTGTTGTTAAGCCCTTTGCTTTGCCATCTGCAACTTTAGGAAAAGCATTCCTCTTTCTGGCACAAGAGTTTAGTTGCTGAAGTTCCATTCTTGTACTCATGGCTGCTTTTCAGCTTTCAGACTGGCTGACTGTTTAGTCTGGCAAACTGAATTTCTCTTAGATTCTGTTTTGTGTGCTGTATTTACTTGATTGTTTTGATACCAATTGGACTTGCATCTAACCTGAAAGGGGGTCTCCCCCTGAATTGCTTTCCCCAGGATTTCTTCCATTTTCATCTCCTACAAGGTTTTTTGGGAGTTTTTTTTTTTTGTTTTTGACTTCTTAGAGGGGGATGTCAATAAACAGGGCCTGTTAAAGCCCATTGAGGCATTCCTTATGTGGCTTTGGATTATACAACAAAGAAATTATTGCTGTTCTTGTTCTTGTTGTTACATGACACTGAACTGCAACATTTGTTTTTGTCACTTGCTGCAATAAAAGAACAGCTTGTTTGCACCACTATTTGATTTTTCTGTGTCTCTCCACTAACCTACTGGTTCTTTCAGACATGAACTACAAGATGCCCAGGGTAAAGTCTGTGCAGGGGTTCCAATGCACAATCACTTGTCTGAGTGGGTGATAGATAGATAGATAGATAGATAGATAGATAGATAGATAGATAGATAGATAGATAGATAGATAGATAGATAGATAGATAAGGCACTATATAACAGATAGATAATAAATAAATAAAAAGATAAATATGTATACACACGCACTACAGTCTGAACACAGACCAAAATGAGTGAAAAAGAAGAAGATTTAGGAAGAAAGCAAACTTCTGACTTGGCAGTCCCAGTACCAGTGAGACATTATACAGGCAAGTTGGTACCAAGGACCCCCAGTTGCATTTCTTGGCACACTTCTGCTGAATGATTCATTGGCTGAAAGTCCTCAGTGTTTGGTGTGTCACAAAGAGGATGCACACCATTGTTCATAATGGCACTCACTTTTGTTTTCATTCCTTCTTTTTCTACTACCTCCAGGGGGTCCAGAGTGTGTCCCATAATTAAGTCCCCCTTTTTAATTAGCTTGTTGATTCTGTTGGCCTCTGTTGAAGTGATGTTTTCAGCCCAGCACACCACAGAGTAGAGAACAGCACTGGCTATCACGGAGAATCTCCCATGATTCCTTGGTCCCAAAGGTGTGTAGCTTAGGTCAACACAAAACTTTAAACTGTCGTAATGGGAGTGATTGTGCCCTGTGTTAGACTGATACCCCATTCAGGGTGTGGTACTGCTTTACAACCAGTGCTGGTAGGACTGGGACCAACTTCCAGTTCTGAAAAATGAGAATAGTAGGATTACAAAATGGTTGGAGAAATGAATGTATGATGGGCGTGGTGGTAGGAAAAACAGATCAGTGTGAAGTGTGCTACTGTATACAACATGAGGACAAACCTGTACAGATCTTTCAATGTCATTTCCTTGAATTTACTGGAAACTAAAGCTTCAAGCATATGAGGGTATAGGCAGTCTATTGCTTGGCAAAAAAAAAAAAAAAGGAATTATGGAACTTATTTTTTCGTGTTGCACAAAAAATGGCATGGCATGCTGAGTTAATTTAAAAGCAAAATGTGGGCAGAAAAGCTGTATGTATTCAAGCAAAAAGAAAAAATGGTATAAACAGAAAACTGTGCACCAGCATAATATTCATCTATCAAAATGAAGGAAAAAATAAATTGTGTGATAGATGTGGCCGTGCACACGCAATAGTTAGAGAATTAACTTCTAATTACAGAAAAAGTGAAACGTGTCTCTTGTCATGCTGAATCTACTGAAATGTGCATTTTAAGAGCAGATAACATTGCAAAATCAATGAACACTATGAATTTGAAGTGTGCAATGGAATGAATGCATTGTACATGGCACAAAAATTCAATTTGTCAATGACTTCCAAATGGTTATAAGGCAATGTTTCAAAGCTTCATTTCTAATCTAGGGAAATGTTTCAGCTGCTCAGGCATGGTTCACTTCTTTGAAATAAGTGAGTTCTTTTAATTTATTTTGCTCAGTAGACTTTATTTCAGTAAGCTTACTCTCTTTTTTCCCTTTTTCAGCTGCATGAAATAAACAGGGTAGAAGATTATGCCTTTTTGTCAAGTATCGATGACCCCGTTTTCACACAATGTGCACATTCAATTTATATTCAAATCAAACAATAAAATCAGAAGAGAAGAAAAAGGACAAATTTCAAAGCCCAAAAAATATTTACAGTGCCTATAAAGGGTATTCACCTCCTTGGAAGTGTTCACATTTTATTGCTATACTGTACTGGATCACGGTGGATTTAATTTGTCTTTTTTGACACCAGTCAACAGAAAAAGACTATTTAATGTTGATGTGAAAACAGATCTCTGCAACATGGTCTAAATGAATTACAAATAAAAAGCACAAAATAATTGATCACATAAGCATTCACACCCTTCAAGTCAGCTTTTAATAATAATAATAATAATTCATTACATTTATATAGCGCTGTTCTCGCTACTCAAAGTGCTTTACATAGACAGAGAAGAACCACATCAACCACCACCAATTTGTAGCAACCATCTGGATGAAGTGACGGCAGCCATTATTGTGCCAGCACGCTCATCACATATTAGCTGGCAGCCATGACAGACCTGAGTCTGTGTGTGCAGGCCTCTCTATCAGTGTGGCACATCTTGACGTTGACATTTCTCCCCATTCTTCTTTGTAAGATCCTATGAACATTTGAACCAATGAACTCCAAAAAAGTGTTTTGGGCGACACTTTTAAAGGTGTAAGAAAAATTATGTGTGATATAAGTTTTCACTTGTATCCAGATGGCACCCAGTTATACCTTTCTTTAGATTAAATGAAGTTTTTCCGATGTTGTCTTTAATTAGTTGTGTCAGTGAATTAAAGGAGTGGATGGATGAGAACTACTTGTCTGTAAATACAGATAAAACAGAGATGTTAATTGTTGGAGGGAATGACGCTGATCACAACAATATTCTGTCATCATTTAACTCAGTTGGAATCACCATTAATTTTACTGAATCAGCCCGCAATCTAGGAGTTATCTTTGACTCTGAGTATGTCATTTAAAGGGCATATTACAAAGTTGTCCACATCATGTTTCTTCCATCTTAAAAATATTGGGAAATTAAGGCGCTTTCTAAATAAACAGGATTCTGAAAAGTTAATTCATGCATTTATTTCTAGTAGGATTGACTACTGCAATGCGGTGTTCACTGGATGTTTAAACTGTTGTTTATACAGCGTCCAGTTAATCCAAAATGCTGCTGCAAGAATTATTACAAGAACAAGAAAAAATATGAACACATCACTCCAGTTCTTAAATCCTTACACTAGCTCCCGGTTAAGTTTAGGGCAGATTTCAAAATCCTCATTGTAACATATAAAGCATTAAATGGCCAAGGTCCGGCTTACTTGTCTGAACTTATCATGACTTACACACCAGAGCGCATACTAAGATCTCAAGATGCTGGTCTGCTTAGGATTCCAAGGATTAATAAAATAACAGCGGGAGGTCAAGTTTTTAGTTACAGGACCCCTAAACTGTAGAATGGTCTGCCTTCTACTATAAGAGATGCCCCTTCAGTCTCAGCTTTTAAATCCCGGCTGAAGACTCACTACTTCTGTTTAGAACATCCTGACTAGAGCTGCTGATTAACTGTACAGACTGCATCTCTGGTGTTGGTCATTAGCACTAAAATATAAGTAACATAAGTAACATGATCGTTATAATTTGTTACTAACCCTTACCTATTCTGTTTCTCTTCTCAGTACTCAAATGTGGCACTTGGTGCAACAGCCCACCTGCCAAGTTGTTTTGGTAAAGTCATGATGGAGGATCACAGGAATCGTGGGAAAGAGGTGTCCTTTCATCGGATTGGCTGGCCCAGCACTGTTTCAGCTGTGGAATGGCCAAATGTGGGAGGCAGCTTGATGGCTGAGGTCCCCAGGACTCTAAACAAATCCAAATCATATTATGTGATATCATCTACTGCTGCTCCATACGTCTAAAATGTTTATTTTTATATTGCATTGAGGATTTGTTCTGTTCTGTGTATTGTATTGTATTGACCCCCTTCTTTTAAACACCCACTGCACGCCCAAACTACCTGGAAAGGGGGCTCTCTTTGAACTGCCTTTCCTGAGGTTTCTTCCATTTTTTCCCTGCAAGGTTTTTTTTTGGGGAGTTTTTGCTTGCCTTCTTAGAGAGTGTGCTGCTGTGGAAACTGAGAATAAGAAAGTGCTTATAATTGGTTTTTCCATAGTGCGGAATGTTATAATTCCAAACTATGTTAAACCAGCAGTTAATGTTCAATGCCTCGCAGGGGATAAGATTTCTGACATAGAGGCAGCATTGGACTGTGTCACTGACGATCAAGTATCTACCTTATTGCTGCATGTCAGCACTAATGATGTTTATTTACAGCAATCTGAGGTATTAAAGAGAAACTTCATCTCTCTATGCCCCAAGCTGAAAGAAAATGTCAGAATTTAGTTGTATCTAGCCCCTTACCAAGATTATATAGAGGGGATGTGATTTATAGCAGATTGCATTCCCTTCACTGCTAGCTAGAAACCAGGTGTGCAAATAAAAGCATAGCGTTTGTGAACAATTGGGATGATTTCTGGGAAAGGGCTGGATTTTTCAAAAGAGATGGTCTTCATCCTAACTGGAGGGGATCTTATGTATTATCCCAAAATATGGCAGCAAAACTGCCTGGTTGACTGATTAGAGCACCATCTAGGCCGCAGTCATGTGATCTTAAATCACAGGCTGTTGTTTATCCCACCTGTTACTATACTGAAGCTGTTACCCATAATCCCTGTTGTGGGGCATCCAGTAAATTTAGTCTTGATGCAAACCTTAAATTACTTGATAACTAAAAAATAAGATGTATAATTAGACCAAGGGATAAAACCAGACCCTCCACCAGGGGTATCTGTAATAGAAATTTTCTTCAAATAAAAACAAAAAATTTATCACCAGTTCAGAAAGAAGCATGCAGTTTTAAATGCTGCTAATTGAACATTCGCTCCCTTGGCACTAAAGCTGTTTTGGTAAATGATATTATATTAAGTACAAAATCTGATCTGTGTCTTCTCACTGAAACCTGGCTTAGTAAATTTCCCCTAGCTGAGGCGTCACCAGATGGATACTTGTTCCTTCATAAGTCTAGAGATTCTGGTCAAGGAGGAGGCCTTGGAATAATTCATTGTAACAAAATGCAAATCATGTCTAAAAATTAGGCAACTTTACATCCTTTGAGGCATTCATTTTAAATATTAAAACAGATTCCAACACAATTATAGTGCTAGTCTACAGACCACCAGGGCCATATTCATTGTTCATGACTGAATTTAGCAACCTTTTATCTGATTTGGCTATAAATTATGATCACATAGTACTGATGGGGGATTTTAATGTACACATTGATGTGGAAATTGACACTTTTAGCAAATGTTTTACTTATTTGTTAAATTCAGTAGGATTTTGTCAGATTGTCAAAGGTCCAACTCATAATCATAACCACACATTAGATTTAATTATAACTTACAAAGTTGAAATTCAAAATTTAAATATTACTCCATTAAATGAAGTTATTTCCGATCACTACTTAATTACATTTGATTTAGTCCTGCCCTTGCCAACGCATTCAAAGATTAAAACAAATACAGTGCGACATCTAGACTGTAATTCTGCATCAAAATTTATAGATACTTTGAGTAAAGGGACTGTAATTGTGGAAAACCATTTAGATCAGTTAACATCAAATGTAAATGTAGAAAACAATTTAGATCAGCTAACATTACATTATAATGTGACCTTGAGAGATGCACTGGACACAGTGGCTCCCCTTAAAACAAAAGTGATCAAAGCACATAGAAACTCTCCCTGGTTTAATGAAAATACTTGAGCTTGTAAATTAGAGTGTCGAAAACTGGAGCGCAGATGGAGAACAACAAAGCTACATGTCTTTCAAATTGCATAGACACAGAGTGTTAATAAATATAAAAAGCCCTCTTTAAAGCTCGCTCAGAATACTATTCTACAATAATAGATAGCAATAATAAAAATCCTTGGGTACTGTTTAGAACAGTGGCTAAATTAACAAATGGAAATTCAGATCTACAGTGCAAAATACCAACAGATATTAGCAGTACAGACTTTATGAACTTCTTCAATGAGAAAATTAAAAATATAAGATCCCAGATCTCAGCCTCACAGTGCAAACCAAATACTAGCTTAGCAGACCCTGTCTCACATTGCATTCAGCACTTTAGTAATTTTAATCCTGTAACTGAGCAGGAAGTCTTAACTTTAATTTCTAAAATGAAGCACACTACTTGTTCCCTAGATACAGTGCCAACAAAACTAGTAAAAAGTGCATGGATGTTCTTGCAGCGCCTATTCTAACCATTATCAATAGCTCATTATTGCATAGCACTAAAAGTGTCAGTCATTAAACCATTACTTAAAAAGTCAGACCTAGACCCACACATACTAAATAATTATAGGCCTATTTCAAATTTACCCTTTCTCTCTAAAATACTAGAAAAAGTATTCACCAATCAGCTTCAGTCACACCTTAGGCATTACAATTTATTTGAGAAATTCCCGTCAGGCTTCCGCATTGGCCATAGTACGAAAACGGCACTAACGCGGGTATAAATGATATTTTGAAATCCTCTGATGAAGGAAACTCCACTGTAATTATGTTGCTAGACTTAAAGGCAGTGTGGTATAGCGGGTCCGTGGCTTCCGAAAAAAAGGTTGGGTTTTTAAAATCCGTATAGCTGTGTTGTTCTCCGTGGGTGCGATTGCACGACCGCGGGGAGTTAATGAGGTGATTGGAGTGAGTCGCACCTACATGTGTGGGTGCGGTCATTCTTGTTTGCCTCACTGGCTTCCTGTGGTGTGTAATTAAGACGCTGTGCCAACGGAGGCAGAGGTGTATGTATATATAAACAGAGGTACACCAGAGAGGGGGGATAAATAGTGGAAAAAAAGAGAGATTGTGGGAGAGAAATGGAAGGAGGTAGAAAGATGTATGAAGAAGGAGGTTAAAGGACGGCAATGGCAGTCTAGGTTGGATGATCTGGCCACCTTAAAAGAGAGAGACAGAACGAGTGGGGGCCCTGCGAAGGAACGTTAGATAGAGGCGCTCTTGGGGGCTAGTTCGCCCCGCTGACAATTAGCGAGTGGTGTCATCCCGTTGGATCTGAGGAGCGACTACAGGTGTGCGAAAGATCACAGGAGGAGAACCAACCTCGTCGGTCTGGCAGTGACGTCCGTTTGGAGGCCAAGACGGAGGTTAACAGAAGGAGCTTGTGGCTCTTGGGTCTCCACGGCTGCGAGTAATGGTGAGCCAGGGAAAGAGTGATGGAGGTGGGCCAGAGAATAACAAGGGAGTGAGAGACTGCATTTTTAACTTCAACATTTTTAACCTCAGATTTTAAAGTATTTATTTATTGTTGATGATTTTAACCCCACTGGGCACTTGTTTTTATGGATTTATTTATTTATGGAACTTGAAGCACTGCACTTTTTGTTTTTGATTGTTTTAAATAAAGCACCATTTCACTTTTGGAATATATCCCCTGGCTTTGATGAGATTTTTTTCCCCATTTGTCAGCTCATCTCAGTGAAATTATTGACGGTGTTGGGTTCAGGGTTCCCAAACAGAGGAATAGATCATGGAAGAGAACCCGCATCATCACAGGCAGCATTTGACACCATTGACCGTTCTATTTTACTGCACAGGCTAGAAAATGACATTGGCCTTACAGGCACTGTGCTCGCTTGGTTCAGTTCTTATTTATCAAATCGATTCCAGTATGTACAGAAATGTGCTGACAGCACTCCATCATTATACACAGAAGTTCAATATGGTGTCCCGCAGGGCTCAGTACTGTGACCTTTACTGTTTTCACTTTACATGCTTCCACTGGGATCTCTCATTAGGAAACATAATGTTAATTTTCACTCGTATGCAGATGACACCCAGTTATACCTTTCATTTAAATCAAATGAAGTTTCTCCGATGCTGTCTTTAATTAGTTGTGTTAGTAAATTAAAGGAGTGGATGGATTAGAACTACTTGTCTTTAAACACAGATAAAACAGAGATGTTAATTGTTGGAGGTAATGACGCTGATCACAATAATATTTTGTCATCATTTAACTCAGTTGGAATCACCATTAATTTTACTGAATCAGCCCGCAATCTAGGAGATATCTTTGACTCTAGCATGTCATTTAAAGCACATATTACAAAGTTGTCCAAATCATGTTTCTTCCATCTTAAAAATGTTGGGAAATTAAGGTGCTTCCTATATAAACAGGATTCTGAGAAATTAATTTATGCATTTATTTCTAATAGGATTGACTACTGCAATACGGTGTTCACTGGCTGTTCAAACTGTTCTTTATACAGCCTCCAGTTAATCCAAAATGCTTCTGCTATAATTATTACAAGAACCAGAAAATACGAACACAATTCCAGTTCTTAAATCCTTACACTGGCACCAGGTTAAGTTTAGGGCAGTTTTCAAAATCCTTCTTTTAACACATAAAGCATTAAATGCCCAAGGTCCGGCTTACTTGTCTGAACTTATCATGACTTACAAACCAGAGCGCACATTAAGATCTCAAGATGCCGGTCTGCCTATGATTCCAAAGATTAACACAATAACAGTGGGAGGTCGAGCTTTTAGTTACAGGGCCCCTAAACTGTGGACTGGTCTGCCTGCTACTATAAGAGATGCCCCTTTGGTCTCAGCTTTCAAATCCCGGCTGTAGACTCACTACTTCAGTTTAGCACACCCTGACTAGAGCTGCTGATTAACTGTACAGACTGCCTCTATGTTGTTAGTCATTAGCAATAAAACATAAGTAACATAATAGTTAGAATTTGTTACTAACCCTCACCTATTCTGTTTCTCTTCTCGGTACTCAAATGTGGCACTTGGTGCCGTGGCCCACCTGCCAAGTTGTTTTGCCTGCCCAAGGTAAAGTCATCCCTGATGGAGGATCGCAGGAATCATGGGAAAGAGGGGCCCTTTCATCGGATTGGCTGGCCCAGTGCTGTTTCAGCTGTGGAATGGCCAACTGGGGGAGGCAGCTTGATGGCTGAGGTCTCCAGGACTCTAAACAAATCCAAATCATATTATGTGATATCATCTACTGTTAAATTCTGCTCCGTACTTCTAAAATTTTTATTTTTATACTGTATTGAAGATTTGTTCTGTTCTGTGTATTGTATTGTATTGTATTGACCCCCTTCTTTTTGACACCCACTGCATACTCCATGCCTTCTTAGAGAGTCAAGGCTGGGGGGGCTGTCAAGAGGCAGGGCCTGTTAAAGCCCATTGCGGCAATTCTTGTGTGATTTTGGGCTATACAAAAATAAATTGTATTGTATAATAAACATTTTTAATTATAAAGGTTCTTTGTCTACTCTTTATGTTGTTATCAGCTGAAAGTTGATGGATCCTTCCTCTTTGGGGGCTTTTTGTGATTTATTTTTGGGAGTTATGCTAAGGCACTCTCCAGGCCATAACACTTGTCTTTTGTTTTACCTTTCATTTCTCTTTTTTGCTTTTAGTTTAGTTCTGTGTATTTTTGAGCATTTAAAGTATTTTTGAACTTTAAAAACCTGAGCCCATTTTGGGCCTGTCCAGGCACTGAAGCCTGCTTTATGAGTTTTGGATGAAGCCTATTATGGAATCTGACTTAGTTAAGTATATTATGAATGATTTAATTTTTCATATTCTAATGCATTTTGTGGCATTCATTTACAAGGTTGAGCGTTTGTTTTGGGTGTTTATTGAATCCTAGACTCTGAATCTCCCATCATTTTTCGATTTAAAGTTTACTTTTGTTGTAATGAATCATTTTGTACCACTTTCACCATCATGTTTTGTTACTTAAGATGGCAGCTATTTGTCCTATCGTTCTAGTACCTCTTTTGCTCTTTGCGGAGATCGTGACTCATATTAACTGTTATAGCTCCAAACCAACAAAGGTAATTTTAGAGAAAACCAGAGGTGGGTAGAGTAGCCAAAAATTGTACTCAATTAAGAGTAGCTTTACTTCAAAATAATATTATTAAAGTAGAAGTAAAAAGTAGTCCACCAAAAACTTACTCAAGTAAAAGTTAAAAAGTACTTGGTGAAAAGACTACTCAAGTACTGAGTAACTGTTTGAACAGTTAAGCTCTTAATTGCACTGGGCTTGTGGCGACCAAGCATCGGTGAAATCCTGCTCCTGATTCACAATAAATGTTATTGTTTTGTTATTAAATTCTATCAGTGTTATCTCAGATGTATCTGTAAGGGCCATGTCTGAGTGAATTCACACCTTTTGCGCCTGTTGCCAAGTGTCTGTAAGAAATTTTACTTGTCTGATATTTAATTAAATGTATTTTTTCTTCACAGAGACACAGCTCAATTCACTATTTTGGTCACAATAACTTGTCCAGCAGGGTTGACAGATGCTTGCCTAAGCTTCACGGGCATTTAAAAGACCATTGCACCATTATAATCCACTCAAAACTAATTCAATTTCTCCTTCCCCATTGAGTTTAATGCATTTTACCAACGTTACCAAACTCAAGGTGAAGCAAATTTAGTGGGACTCGCTCGTCATAATTCTTCACATTTTAAAAAAAGTCCTTCAACTAACAGAATGATTGAAAACACTATGTTCTTGGAGACGACTACATTTGAGACATATGGAACTTGGAAGGTCGTCAGGTCAGTTGCCTGTTTATTGGGTTATCTTGTGGAAAAGGACGTGAGTATTTTCACTAATTTATCATTTCCAATCTGACGAGTAAAACCAGCCTCATAAGCTAAAGGCTAAATGAATAATTATTATGCTGGAAGGCCTGCAAAGTACACAGTTATCAGGTTTGCAACCCTGAGGGGGGAAAAGACTTGCAGCGTGGCTCAGTTATGGATGCCGTGGGATAATTAGCATTCTTTCCTTTGATCAGTCATAGCAACTGTAGGGTTCCAAAATCTTTCAGTCATTCCTATAGGCAAAATGATTTTAAAATTCTTAAGTAATTAATCATTTTAAACAAGCTCTGCTATTCGAGTGCCTACGGAAAGTACTGGGGATCATGTTAAACAAGTGGCTATAATTAGCCTCATTTGTGTAACTAAAATATTTTAATGTATGTTATGTGATCTAATTACTATTACTACTCGTCATGCAAATACTACCAGCCAAAAGTTTGAAGACACCCAGAAATGTTCTTTTTTTTTATAGAAATGGATACCTTTTTTATCAAGATACAATTAAATTAATTTTAATATTACCAGTACTGCAAATGGCTAATATTGGATAAAATTACTGATTTTTAATTTATTATTCACATATGACTGTAAAGCCTCATTTTCACCAGCCATTCCTTTAGTGTCTTACGGATCAACTCCCTTAGCTTTTTCTTAAATAGTCATTTTAAATTCTATTTGGTTATTAGAGAAACCTTTACAAATGCATTAGCACCAGTGAAGCTTGTTATGCTGTTCACTTGGGTTACAAGGTACTGGCATTCCTAAAGTTCTGTTGAAAATTGTTTATTTTTCCAGTTCATTCCATGTAACAGACTGAGAAGAAACTAATGATTTCATAAAGTTACTGTCTTGAGAGAAGAGGGAAAACTGGATCTGATCAGAATTAAAGAAGTAGAGGAAGGTCTAGAAAGACATTAACATTAGATAGATAGATAGATAGATAGTGTCACAGAACCGGCTGGGACGCCCCGAAAGACTGGAGGAGGCCTTACGCCTCTCCCAGACCACATGGTGGCAACTGCCCAGGTGGCTATGGGGACCATGGGTACAGAGCTGTGTAGCTCAATCCTGTAAGGGCCCACTGCCAGGGGGCGCCCCAATGCCTATGGAATCCTGGTCCTCAGTATCCTTGCCACACCAGAAGTGCTGGGGGAAGAGGATCGGGGACACCACCAGTGCTTCCGGGTGTGCTGCCGGCACTAGCACACTTCCGGATAATTATACAAGGGGCCGCCTTCCTCCGTTCGATGGCTGGAGTTGGGAGGTCGAGAAGACAAGGGTTTGGTGGAGAGGCAAGGAGGCAGCCTGAAGAGAGAGGCATTGTGTTGTTGGCCTGGACTTTTGGGGACTTTGGGGTTGTGTGTTGCATCTTTTAAATATGAGTATGGATAATAAACGTGTGTTGGTTGATTTAAATGTGTCCGCTTGTCTGTGTCTGGGCTGGTTTCAACAATAGATAGTGTGAAATAATAATTTTAGGGTAACATAGCATTCATCTTAAAGAAATAGCATAAAGAGTTAATAAATGTGAGAAACCAAATAAAGGTCAAGCGAACAACAAAATGTACACTGAAATATAAGATTTGGTTTGGGAAAAATACTAAAATGGTCAAGTAAATAAAGAATTACCAGAAGAAAGGTTGATGTAATATACAAAATGAAATGAAGGATGACTAAGAGATGACTAAGAAATCATCAGATGTCCTATAAACTAGAATGGACAGTTGTTATAGGCACAGACATTTCAAGGGTGGTGTCTCATCTCAAAAGGTATAAGAAGAACCAGAATATAATATAATAGACTTTTATTTAATATAAATCATTTGGGTGTAAAACAATGAGCCAACCAGAGTAAAATGTATGCATTGAATGGCACTGTATGTAAATTCAACAGTTTATAAAAAGAACCTCTATCTGTATATTCTTTGTTTCTCTGACCATCCATTCTGATCATTCTGACCAGGCTGTAACGGACTACTTTTGATGAATGCTCCCTCCAAGGTATTTTGCCGAGGAGTTATTAAAAGATACAATGAACAGCTTTTCTCCTGCCTGATTATTGAATTGTCCTGTTAGAGGGAGTTTCTTGTTTAATAAGATGTTAAATTTCGACCATGATAGATAGATAGATAGATAGATAGATATGAAAGGTACGATACGAAAGGTACTATATGATAGATAGACAGACAGAAAGAAATTTTTTTTTTTATTTTTAAAAAGACCTTTATTGTGAACATAAAAATAAAATATAAACAATATACACAGTCAAATGACAAACATGCCCACTTTTTCAGAATATAACAAAAGAACCATATATCAGACCACCACTACTCCCCTTTACACTCCTCCTACTCCACACATTAATAAAATCATGTTGTTGATGCCCACCACTACTTTCTTTTCATTCCCAGTTGAGCACCAGTTCACCCCCCTCCACAACACACAGTACCTGATAGACAGTACATCTTCTAATCAAAAAGAAAAAAGAAAACTAATGTCTCATACATTCATTTTTAGTTCTCCATCATCAATTGAGCAAAGCACCCCTTTAATTCCCCTTTGAGTACTGAGAAAAGCGCTATATAAATGTAATGAATTATTATTATTATTATTATTATTAATTCCCCACACATTTTTAAATAACTCTAATGTATTCATCAATTTATGATACGTATATTCCATTATTATTCTGGAGTGTACATTTATCTTGAAAATCAAGACAGCATCAGTAGCCCCTATTCCAGATTGTTTATTATTTTGACTCTTTAAAATTGCTAGTCTTGCTTCACCCAATAAATAATTTAATAACTGAACTGTTTGCCGATTTTTCTTGTTGTATTTTGTATCATAAATAAACATGATATTGTTAAATTTCCCCATTAACTTACTATATAATTAACTAAAAAATCTGAAAAAAAAGTCTCATACATTGCAAGAATAGATGGAATATAGTTTCTTTTTGTCCACAAAATATACAATTATCATCCCCTTTCTGCTCAATTATTTTTAAAAAGGAATTTGTAGCGACAATCCCATGCAGAATTCTCCATTGCAGGTCAGCCGTTCTTTTCTTACTCGGGGGCTTATATAGCTCCCTCCAAGCAGGTGCACTCCCACCATCCACCCCCAGATTGTCTCTCCATGGCGTGTCAAGAAATGTTTTTAGTGCTGCAAAGTGTATAATTTTAACACAATATTTATAAAGGTCCCCCTTTGATAGAGACTTAACGCTCACGACTTCCCCTTTATGGAATGTCATGATCGTATTGTCGGTGAGCGAGGACAGATCAACAGCAGGGCAGACCTCCATCTCTGTGTTTGCTGCTCTTATCGAGTTATTCAGCCGATGATAATCTTTGGCCATGAATGATAAAAAACTCTGAACTATTCTGACCGACTTGACCCCCAGTATTGAAGATAGCACTGCTGGGTCAATAAAAGACTTCTTGCTGTCATCGTGAATTTGGGACAGTGTAAGTATTTGATTTGTGATGAGTGTTTTAACAAAACTATCACTGAACAACAGAGTTGAAAACTAAAGGCTCATCAGCCAACCAACCAGATGTATCAAAGTTTCTTTAAAAGACAAAGTGCCAAACTTCCTTGTAAAAATGGGGTAGGCTGGACAGGTGCATTTTCTGAATGTTCATCACCAAAAGTTGTCTATCAAAACCCAAGTCTCCCACTCGGCGGAAGAAACCCAACGCCAGGTCTCTTCAACTCAGAGGGTGAGGAACAAAAAAAAAACTTTCTGCAGAACCTGAAGTCTAAATTGTGCAACTTTAGAGACAACGTCAATGAGCCCCTGACCACCCTCTTCCAAAGGTAAAAAGATCACACTTTGTTTAATCCAGTGTAGGCCATCCCAAAAAAAATCAAACAGAAGTTTCTGGATTCTGTGTAAAATTCCAGGAGGAGGGTCCCCACTCACAAGTTTGTGCCAGAGCATAGAAGCTGTCAAATTGTTAATTACAATCACTCGTTCCTTGTAAGACAGCTTAGACACAATCCACTTCCATTTGTTCAGTCGCATAGTTACTTTATCTAAAAATCCTTCCCACCCCCTCAGCACCCATCACCACCCTGAGATATCGAAAACACCTTCTGTCCCACTTAATTTCTAAGGGTAAGGCTATCGTTTGACGTGACAAAAATGGCAGCATCATCAGCGTAGGCCAAATATTTAAAAGTAACATTTGGGCACATAGGAAAACTCACACCATGCAGTCTGCGACTTATCTGACGTAAAAATGGTTCAACTGACAAAGCATAGAGCATTCCAGATAAGGCACAGCCCTGTCGAATTCCTCTCTTTAATGAGAACGGGGCACTTAAAGAACCACTGACTTTTAAGACACCAAATATATTAGTATATAAGAGCCTTATCATATTTATAAAATTCTCCCCAAATCCAAAGCTTTTCAGAGTATTAAACAAATATCAGTGATCTAATCGATCGAAAGCCTTTTCCTGGACTAGAGACAGAATCCCCAAATCAAACCCACACAGATTATAGGCTGAGATAACATCACTCAATACAGATATATTATCATGAATTGAGCGGTCAGGCACACAGTACGATTGACACGGGTGAATTATGGAGTCCATCAAATTCCTCAGGTGGTTGGCCAAGGCCCTTGAAAAGATTTTGTAGTCTGTGCACAATAGGCTCACAGGACACCAGTCCGGTCCCAGCAAATGCCAGAACTTCTTATAAAATTCTGTTGGAATCCCATCAATACCCGGAGTCTTTCCAACATTTAGATTTAAAAGTGAGTCGGAGAGTTCCTGAAGATTGATCTTGTTGTCCTGATGTAATTGTAACTTTTCTGAAATTGTTGGCAAACCTTCCAAAAACTCAGACATTGCAGCCTCATCAATGCTTTCATCCTTGAATAAATATTTGTAAAAAGAGACAGCAAAGTCTCTTATCTCCCCTGTAGTGCACAGTTCTTGGCCATCGGTATCACGGAGCATATGGATTGTCTTATTCTGTGTTTCCTTCTTTTCAAGACTAAAAAAAAACCTTGTGGGTGCATCCCGGTGATTCAGATTCTGGAAGCTCACTAAAGCTCCCTTAGCCTGCAACCCCAGAAGCTGAGCCAGTGAATGTTTCTTAGTTGTTAAAATCTCAAAGTTGTCCTTATCAAAACTGTTTTGAAGAGTAGCATGTAGTTCAGTGATGTCCTCCTCCAGGATTTTCATCTGATCCACACTCCTCTTCGTCACTTGCATGGGTGTATTGTTGGCAGAAAGCTTTAATCTGTACTTTCGAGACATCCCACCATTGTTTGAGGGAAGTGAATTTGGATTTAGTGAGGGTCCATTGCTGCCAGAAAAATTCAAAGCAGTGAAGGAAATTTGAATCATCCAACAGGGAAACACTGAATTGCCAGAAAGACTTAAAGAAAGTTTTTTTTGAAAAGGTGAGTTTTAATGCCACCAGAGAGTGATTAGAAAAAAAACCGAAAGGACAGATATAAGTAGTAGTGACTGAATTTAAAAGATGCCTTGAACAGTAAAATCGGTCTAACTAAATGCAAACACCACCAAGGTGTATTGTCTATCTGTAGGAAATTTATGCCACCATACATCCACCAGATCTGACCGCTGTTATAAAGTATTTAATGCTCTGACAGAGGCTGGATGTGGCTCAACACCATTTTCGATCTAGCTGAGCGTTACCAGTACAATTAAAATCCCCTCCTAGTAGAAGAATTTCCCCATTAATAAAAGATTCCACCACCTTTCTCAATGAATCAAAGAAACAGATCCTCTCTCGACCATTTGTTGGTGCATATGAATTAATTAACACGAGTTCGTGATCCCCATCTTTAATCTGCACCATCAGCAAGCACCCAGCCACCACCTCACTAATATTAGTGATCTGTAAATTCACAGTTTTGGAAATCATCACAGCTACCCCAACACTGACATGGGATCCGTGACTAAGCACAGACTGCCCCCCCCATTCACGTAGCCAGTCCTGCCGATTCCCAATATCAGTGTGCGTTTCCTGAAGTAGGGCTATGTGAAAGTCTTTTTACCCTAAATATTCAAAAACAGAAACCCTCTTTGCGTCTCCCCTACACCCGTTCACATTTAGACTCCCAATATGTAAAGATTCCATTAATTCAAAACATAACGGAGTAACCAATAAATAACATAACACAAATGAACACAAATGAATAAAATAAACGTAGAACTAAATCCATCCTGATTAAAGCAGTGATTTCCTAACACTACTGATCAGATTCTTTAATCTCACTTACTCTTTCTGGTCCATGCCAAGCTGCACGGCATTGCGCATCACCCTCTGTGCTGACACCAGGAAGAGCTGAACGTCTAGGAAGTGTTCCTCCACTTTAACCCCTCTCTTGCCCTCAATAAATTCTAAAAAATACCATATACTTGTGGTGCTGTATCCACCTCCCAGTGTATATCTTAATGAGGACTCGCTTCTCACGGAGGTGTCAGTGTCACTACCCTCATCCTCCCTATCGCCCACGTCACAGTCACTGTAACTCTTAAACAAGTTGCTGCATTCACTGGATGGCTCGCTGGACACAAGGCTTTTCTTTGCAGACTTAGTATTCTCCGATTTAATCTTTCGTTTATGACGGGGCACTTTGAAAATCTCATCCCTCTCGCTCACACTTGCACTCCCACTCTCCACTTCACACACCTCTCATCCATTGGTCTCTCATTCATCTGCCTTTTCACAGCTTGCGCCGAGATCTGCGTTGTCAGCACTGCGTCTTCAGCAGCCTGAACTTGTGCAGCTTCATCTGTTGACTGAGATTCATTTATAGTGGAGGCGACTGGCGCAACTCCTTCGGAAAGAGCGTTCAATGTCATTCCCTCACTGCTACTGGTCTCAGGCTCTGCTCACTTTACTCGCAGCACTTTCGATTTCAGCCGAAATATCCTCGGCAACAAGAAGCGCACTATTCTCTGGAGCGTCTTTAGACAGAATATTTTCGGGCCGATCACACACAACACCCGCTCCATCCGATCGCTCATTACACTCAGACCCATCCTTCTCCATATTCTCCATCTCACTTTCATACTCAGACTCACAGTTATCATCGTTAACCCTGTCAGTGTTCTCCTTAATCGGAGCAAAGCCGCCCGGCAGCACTACAGGCTCGTGTTTGCACTGTGCCGCCTTGTGTCCAGCTCTGCCACAGTTAAAGCATCGCATTGAATCAAAAGTTACAGACACTACATAATCATTGCTCTCTACCTTAAACCTGAGGGCCACGTTTAGATCTTCATTCATATTATTTAAAATCATATAAACTTGTCTTCGAAAGGAGACCACATGTTTTAACTCCTGCATCCTACAGCCAAGTGGGATTAATACTACTGTATATCAGACATAACCTGCCCATAACGTCTCAATTCCCTTAGAAAAATATCGTTTTTTAAGAAAGGTGGAACATTAGAGACAATAACTTTCTTCGCAGGCGCTGATAACGGCAGGACAGGAACTAATGCGCCATTTATAACAACCCCTTCTTCAACAAGTGTATTCACGAGAGACTCATCGTTTTAAAAAACAACCACAGACTTGTTCATTCTGGAGGCGGACAGGACATTTTTATAACCAACTACCTTTCCTACTCCCACCACACAAGCCTCACAAGACTCAAACCTGAGGGTCCGCCAGGACCTTTGCGCCATGACGGCGTGAAAGATTTTCAAAAGCCATTGGAAACAAACCAGGAGCCCTACCTTTGGACACGGCCATGGCGATAACCACCAAAGCCGCGTCTTAACAGTAAAAAACTATCAAAAAAACAACAACTCTAAAACAAATCTCTAAGAAAAGAAAAAAACAAATAAGAGAAAAGAAAAAGAGAAAATTAGAGACTTACACAGAGACGTCGACGCCCGTCGGCTTCCCACGACTCGAACACGCCCACCCCAGACAGCACTAATCGAGCAACACACAGACAACTAGATAGATAGATAGACCAAAATTATTAAAAAGGAAGATTTAGGAAGAAAGAAAACTTCTGACTTGGCAGTCCCAGTAAGGCATTATACTGGCAAGCTGGTATAAAGGATCCCCAGTCGTGTTTCTTGACTCACTCCTACCGAATGAGTTGTTGGTTGAAAGCCCTCAGCGTTGGTGTGTCAAAGAGAGGATGTGCAGCTTTGTTCATAATGACACTCAGTTTTGTCTTCATTTACTCCTCCTCTATGACCTCCAGGAGGTCCAGATTGTGTTCTGTAACTTAGTATGTTGTGCCCTTTAAATTAGTTAGTTGATTCAGTGGACCTCTTTTGAAATGATGTTACCAGCCCTGCACACCATAGCAGAGAAAATCCCACTGTCCATCACAGAGTTAGAGCAGAAGTGAAGGATGTCACGTCCCATATTAAAGGAAGGCAGTCTCCTAAGGAAGAAGAGCCTATTCTGTCATTTCTTATACAGTTCCTCTGTGTTATGAGACCAGTCCAACCTGCTATTGAAGTACTTGTACCAGTTCGTCACCTCTACATCCACTCCTTGAATGGTGACCGGACGTTGAGGCTCTTTGGTGTGATGAAAGTCAATAAGCAGTTCTTTGGTTTTGCTGATGTTAAGATGCAAATAATTCTCTTTGCACCAAGAAGCAAACTTCTCTACCTGAATCCTCTCCTCTGTCTTTCCATTATCAATACACCCTAAGTGAAGAATCGTCTAAGAATTTCTGCAAGTGACATGACCTGCTGTTATATTTATAGTCTGAGGTGTGCACAGTGAAGCAAGAAGGAGACAGGACTATTTCTTGTGATGCTGCAGAGTTGCTCACATTCATATCAGAGACACAGTCCTTGAGTTTCACAAACTGGGGTCTGCCCTGTCAGATAGTCTATTATCCAGGACACCACAGGCTCATTCACCTGTAAATCTATGTGTTTACCCCTTAACAGGGATGGCTGGATGGCATTGAAGGCACTGGAGAAATCAAAACACATCATCCTCATAGTGCTGCCAGGTGAAAGAATAAGCCTTAAGGAGCAGACAGATCCATTGCACCCTCCATTCCAATCTTTGTCCGATAGACAAACTGATGTGTGTCTAGGTGGTTTACCACAAGAGTGTTCATATAGCCCAGGACCAGTGTCTCAAAAGTCTTCAAGATGCAAGACATAAGTGACACTGCTCTGCAGTCATGGACAATTTCCTAAAAGGATAAGAACATCAGAATGTGCAGTGTGAGAAATACAGTGGTGTGAAAAACTATTTGCCCCCTTCCTGATTTCTTATTCTTTTGCATGTTTGTCACACAAAATGTTTCTGATCATCAAACACATTTAACCATTAGTCAAATATAACACAAGTAAACACAAAATGCAGTTTTTAAATGATGGTTTTTATTATTTAGGGAGAAAAAATCCAAACCTACATGGCCCTGTGTGAAAAGTAATTGCCCCTGAACCTAATAACTGGTTGGCCACCCTTAGCAGCAATAACTGCAATCATGTATTTATGATAACTTGCAATGAGTCTTTACAGCTCTGGAGGAATTTTGTCCCACTCATTTTTGCAGAATTGTTGTAATTCAGCTTTATTTGAGGGTTTTCTAGCATGAACCGCCTTTTTAAGGTCATGCCATAGCATCTCAATTGGATTCAGGTCAGGACTTTGACTAGGCCACTCCAAAGTCTTCATTTTGTTTTTCTTAAGCCATTCAGAGGTGGATTTGCTGGTGTGTTTTGGGTCATTGTCCTGTTGCAGCACCCAAGATCGCTTCAGCTTGAGTTGACGAACAGATGGCCGGACATTCTCCTTCAGGATTTTTTGGTAGACAGTAGAATTCATGGTTCCATCTATCACAGCAAGCCTTCCAGGTCCTGAAGCAGCAAAACAATCCCAGACCATCACTCTACCACCACCATATTTTACTGTTCGTATGATGTTCTTTTTCTGAAATGCTGTGTTCCTTTTATGCCAGATGTAACGGGACATTTGCCTTCCAAAAGTTAGACTTTTGTCTCATCAGTCCACAAGGTATTTTCCCAAAAGTCTTGGCAATCATTGAGATGTTTCTTAGCAAAATTGAGATGAGCCCTAATGTTCTTTTTGCTTATCAGTGGTTTGCGTCTTGGAAATCTGCCATGCAGGCCGTTTTTGCCCAGTCTCTTTCTTATGGTAGAGTCGTGAACACTGACCTTAATTGAGGCAAGTGAGGCCTGCAGTTCTTTAGACGTTGTCCTGGGGTCTTTGTGACCTCTCGGATGAGTCGTCTCTGCGCTCTTGGGGTAATTTTGGTCGGCCGGCCACTCCTGGGAAGGTTCACCACTGTTCCATGTTTTTGCCATTTGTGGATAATGGCTCTCACTGTGGTTCACTGGAGTCCCAAAGCTTTAGAAATGGCTTTATAACCTTTACCAGACTGATAGATCTCAATTACTTCTGTTCTCATTTGTTCCTGAATTTCTTTGGATCTTGGCTTGATGTCTAGCTTTTATGGTGCTTTTGGTCTACTTCTCTGTGTCAGGCAGCTCCTATTTAAGTGATTTCTTGATTGAAACAGGTGTGGCAGTAATCAGGCCTGGGGGTGGCTACGGAAAATTAAACTCAGGTGTGATACACCACAGTTAGGTTATTTTTTAACAAGGGGCAATTACTTTTCACACAGGGCCATGTAGGTTTGGATTTTTTTTCTCCCTAAATAATAAAACCATCATTTAAAAACTGCATTTTGTGTTTACTTGTGTTATATTTGACTAATGGTTAAATGTTTTTGATGATCAGAAACATTTTGTGTGACAAACATGCAAAAGAATAAGAAATCAGGAAGGGGGCAAATAGTTTTTCACACCACTGTAAATGCCTTTCATGTATGTCATCAGTTGGCTTCTTCTTTAAAAACATGCCAAAAAGCAGTGTCATCTGTAACAGAGAAAAGACAACTCGGGGATGCTGCCAATAACATGCTTTTTTATTCGTCTGTGTTCTTTTGCCCATTTTCACCTTTTCTTTTTATTTGCCAATTTCACATATGGCTTTTCCTTTGAAACACTGCCTCTTTGGCCATCTTTTCTCTGTTACAGATGACACTGGCTTTTGGTGTGTATTTACGGAAGAAGCCAAGTGAGAGCCTATAGGTAGTTTGTTTCTCACACCACACACTCTGACCTCCTGATTATTGCATGCTGTTGTTTTTTTCTTCTATCCTGGTTAGATTCAGTTCACCCTCTTCTCTCAGGGGACATCTTTGTATGAAATCTTTAGTTTCTTGGGACTCTGTCACATGGAATAACCTTCATTCTGCAAACAAATAAATAAATAAAGATAACAAAAGAGAAACTAAAGGCTGATGTGTTGTTTGAGAAAACTATTTCATTTTGGCCATTTTTGAATAGAACTTTATCAATGCCAGTATCTTGCAACCAACTGAAAAGAATAACTGGTTTTAGCAGTGCTAACACACAGGCTTCTCTAAAAACCAATCAGAATTAAATGTGACCAATCACGGCTGAGCTAAGGGAGGAGCTTTGCAGTCATATGCAAATAATAAATTAAAAATCAGCCATTTGAAACAGCACTACCAATGCCTTGGTTATACTTTTCAATCAATTTATTGCTATCTTGATAAAAACAGGAACTAGTTTCTATCAAAAACATGACAATTTCTGTGTGTGTCCAGACAATTGACTGGTAGTGTTTTATGCACTCATATAGATGTAAGTACAATACAATACAATTTATTTTTGTATAGCCCAAAATCACACAAAAAGTGCTGCAATGAGCTTTAACAGGACCTGTCTCTTGACAGCCCACCAGCCTTGACTCTCTAAGAAGACAAGGAAAAATTCCCCAAAAAAAACCCTTGTAGAGAAAAAATGGAAGAAACCTCGGGAAAGGTAGTTCAAAGAGAGACCCCTTTCCAGGTAGGTTGGGCATGCAGTGGGTGTCAAGAAAAGGGGGTCAATACCATACAATACAATGCAATACACAGAACAGAACAGAAGTAATCCTCAATACAGCATAAAAATAAAAATATTACAAGTATGGAGCAGAATTTAACAGTAGATGATATCCCATAATATGGTTTGAATTTGTTTAGAGTCCTGGAGACCTCAGCCATCAAGCTGCCCCAACCCCCCATTGGCCATTCCGCAACTGAGAAAGTGTTGGGCCAGCCAATCCAATGAAAGGACCCCTCTACCCCATGATTCCTGCAATCCTCCATCAGGGATGACTTTACCTTAGGCAGGCAAAACAACTTGGCAGGTGGGCCGTGGCACCAAGTACCACATTTGAGTACTGAGAAGAGAAACAGAATAGGTGAGGGTTAGTAACAAATTCTAATTATCATGTTACTTATGTTTTAGTGCTAATGACTAACACCAGAGATGCAGTCTGTACAGTTAATCAGCAGCTCTAGTCAGGGTGTGCTAAACTGAAGTAGTGAGTCTACAGCCGGGATTTGAAAGCTGAGACCGAAGGGGCATCTCTTATAGTAGCAGGCAGACCAGTCCACAGGTTAGGGGCCCTGTAACTAAAAACTTGACCTCCTACTGTTATTTTAATTTAATTTAATTCTTAGAATCATAAGCATCTTGAGATCTTAATTTGCACTCTATTTTGTAAGTTCAGATAAGTAAGCCAGACCCTGGCCATTTAATGCTTTATATTTTAAAAGGAGGATTTTGAAATCTGCCCTAAGCTTAACTGGGAGCCAGAGTTAGGATTTAACAACTGGAGTTATGTGTTCGTATTTTCTTCTTCTTGTAATAATTCTTCCAGCAGCATTTTGGATTAACTGGAGGCTGTATAAAGAACAGTTTGAACATCCAGTGAACACTGCATTGCAGTAGTCAATCCCACTAGAAATAAATGCAGGAATAAGTAACACAGAGGAAAGTGAAGGCACGTCCCCAGCATTTTAAAGCAGGCTCAAGAATTTTTAGGAATTGTCCAAAGGGATCTGTTTATGAGCAGAAAGTCATGCTGCTTCCCAAATCTCTTTGAGGAAACATCTACACTTACTGCACCAAGAAAGCTTTATTATGTATACTAAATGACCAGAAAATACTCTTCATGACAGAAATAAAATGGATGCAAAATGAGGTAGATCATTAAGTGGTGATTAGCATTGATCTTGTAGTCTCAGGTGACAACTGTATGCCATTGCAGATAAATGTACTATAAATATACTCTATGTGATAATGAAATTGCCAGAAGTCGTCATTGTATGAAATGGCAAGTATGGCAAGAGGGCATTCTCAATTACAATCTGTCATTTTATTTTTGCATTTTTGCACTTTGATTCAAATGCTGAACCCATTATAAACTAAAGAGACCATGAAGAAAATGTCACAGAGTTTCAGGGTGTCAGGTCTATAGGCTTTTCTCTGAGTTAGCAGATGTCAACGTAGCTTAAAGCTCTGACTGTGAGACATTTTGACAATGACGGAGAAAGTGAAGTCTGTGATGGTCTGAAGGCCTTTCACTGCAGGGTAACAGCTGTTGTTATGAGGAATTAATACTGAGCTTTGAGGGTCTGGACCGCTGCTAATATTCTGAAGAGACACTAAGCAGGTGCAGAGTTTTTGATGCTTAGAATGACAATTATAACTGTTCATAATTTTGTAATTAGTCGCCATTGCATATTCACAGGAATGTAAAGTTATTGGAAAATAGTTGAAACTGCAATCCCAGTCATGAATGGAATCCTAGCTGGTCAATCATATCGGTTGACAATATGGTAGGCAAAGTTTAGCAAACGTAGTGGTGAGGTAATAATAATAATAATTATAATATATTTTATTTATATAGTGCCTTTCCCATGCTCAAGTCATGGGTCTTATCCTGATGAGATCTACAGACACATGAGGAAGCCCCCCTTTAGGCAGCATTTCTAAAATATTTTTGTTTATCTAATTTTTGGATATTTACTAAATAAACATTATGAATAATCATAAGCAGCCCAGTATGCACCATGTTAAGTCACTTGCCAAAGAAATTCTGGCAAAATATGTAATAAATAAACACATTGTGAATGTGACAGTCAATGAATAATAAAAAAACTGGCACGTGAACATAAAAAGATTGTTAGTTATTTCTTTATGAATTTATTTGATCACTACGGAGCTCGCCCCCTGCTCACTTTGCTCGCCAACCAATCCAAGCGCTCACTTCGCTCATCAGCCACTTCACGTCTCTGCTGCTTATGCTGTGAAGAGGGGGGCTGAATGCACCCCAAGGAGACGCGGTCAGTCCTCTGAAACCCCCTCTTAAACGGTAATACAATAGGAAACAATTCGTTTTTTTTTTTTACCTCTTCTTTGTTCGATCAGCTGCTGGCTTGCTGCTGATGCTGCCGTGCCGTGTGATCTGCATCTCGTGCAGAACTTCAAAGATCTAAAAGACTATACAGCAGCTGTCATACTCTTTGTCTATTATTTTCAGCCCCAGGTGTGATTAAATCTTTTGGCACAAAGTCCTGTCTTGCGAGATGTTAGGTCTTGATATTTTTTAGTTTATAATTTAAAAAACGGAATAAGAATCTGAAAATCTAAGAACATCACATTAAAGTTCGATAAATTCCAAAAAGAATGATACCAAACATATATATGTAGGTTTTAAAATAAGCCCGATTTAAAGTGTGACAAAAAACGTGACATAAATACATCACTGTTGCACTTTTAGGCTTAGGATTTTATATATATATAGAGTAGATGTAATCATATCACATGCAGTCTTGAAATTTTAAACTGTCACTTCATTATTTGGTCAAAAGTCTGTGGACCCCTGAACATCACAGCTATATGAGCTTATTGGACAACCCATTCAAAATCCATGGGAATTAATATGGAGTTGCAATCCCCCAAGCCCCTCAAACACCTAAACTTCTAGGTAGGCTTACCACAACATGCTGAAGTACGAATATAGGAATTTGTACCCATTCAGCCAAAAGAGCATTTGTAAGGTCAGCTACTGATGTTGGATAAGAAGACCTGCCTGACTACAGTTCAACATCAGCAAGACAGAAATGTCAGTAGTGAGCTTTTGAGGGTCCTGTGACACCAGTCACTATTCCAGGTGAGGATGTTTACATTAATAATAAACTGGTCAGGTCTGACAACACAGTGGCGCTGGACAAGAATGGCCAGAGCAGACTGGACTTGCTGATGAGACTCAAATCCTTTGATGTGTCCAGCACGCTACTAGTGATGTTCTGCCAGTCCACAGAATCCAGTGTGGTGTTCTATGCGGCAGTCTCCCGAGGAAACAACTTGAGTTTAAATGACACAAAATGCCTGAACAAACGTTTTAGGAGAGCCTGCTCCATCGCAGGGCTTAGCCTGGACATACTGGAAGTTGTTGTGAAAAGACAATGGTGGCAAATTTGGATAAACAGCATGAAAAATGTCCTCCATCCACTCCAGGAAGTGTTCTCTTGAAGTACTTTCAGTCACAGGCTCATTTCTCCACGGTGTACCGAAAAGCACCTGCTGCTATCAGGTAATTCAAAACTTTTATTTTGTTATTTCTGCACAATATATTTTCTTAGGAGGCAGCCAACATGCCCCAAGGTGAGTGATATTACAAGAGACAAAGGGTTGATTGTGTGCACTAATGCCTCTTTCTCTCCTTCAACAGAACCAAAGATGAAGAACCATAACTTACATACAATACTTCCGGTTTTCCAAAATGGAAACTACACAACAATCCCATCTCCAAATATCATCGATGATGTCACTTCCGGCTCTTAATGATGATGCCACTTCCGGCTCCACTGTGATGTCATTACTTATTGCCCCTAATGATGATGTCACTTCCGGCTTCGCCATAATGACGTCACTTCCTCCATGATGATGTCACTTCCATATATCTTCTTCAATGTCACTTCTTGTATTAAATTTCCTGACACAATTTTCTATATAAACCTCATGTACCGATTTCAAGACTGTCAGATGCTTTGGTTTTGATGGCTATTTTTCTCATTCTTTTTCATCTTGTCTGATGGACATTATACAGGGTCTTTCCCCAACTCTTCTTGGAGTTTTCCAGTGTTTCATTTTATTACAATATATTTATTTATTATCTGTTGTAGTGTGCAGGTCTTTGTGTTATGCATCACGTGACCACAAAGGATTCTCCTGGACTTTTAAATCATCATTTTCTTTCTATTGGTTTCACCTGCGCTTTAGAGCACCACCCATTCTGATTGTCAGGTTCAGTGGTCAGAACAATTACCTCCAAGTTAAATATGGCTGCACCGCTGATAATCAATTACCCTTCACTTTCCAAACAAAAGAAATATTTCTTTGTGTTACAGTTAGTGGCAAAAATTGGGCAGGTAGGTTATGTGTCATGGTTTTTGATTATTATTCCTTTGTTTTCTGTTTTTTGGTGCTGTGATCACGTTAGCAGCTCCCAGTGTTTTAGTGCTCACATTTATCCTTGGGACTTTGTCTTAATCATTACCTATCTTTTGATTGATTGTATCGGATTGATCGGATCAGCGAGCGGAAGCAGAGAGCGGATCAGCGAGCGGAAGCAGAGAGCGGATCAGCGAGCGGAAGCAGAGAGCGGCGGCGTCTCCCACAGGCACGTAGCCCTTTGAAAGCACACGAGCAAGTTCACCTGAGATAAAGCCGGCAGCTGACCAGTAGAAATAACCGGCAGTGAGAAATTAAAGTCGATCACTTAGCGGGTGGTGGAAACTTAAAAGCGACGGTGATTCAGCTCAACACGGAAAGCGCAGAAGCACCTATAAAAACGGCAAAGATGACTTCAACATTTAATGTAAGTTCTATCTGCTCTCTGCCCATCGAGGGCACGTTTATATGTTGTGTGTCCTGCAGTATGTACAGCTCAGGTTTTCCGGCCGACAGTGCAGATAGCTTCACCTGCCAAAAATGTTTAGTTAATTTAGAGTTGGTCGGGAAAATACGAATTGGAGGACGCGTTAGGAATCTGATAGCGATTAGGCAAACCGAAAATTGGATCGACTCGGTTTGTTTAGACAATTCGGCTACATCTGATTCGGCTTCAGTCTCTCCAGGTCCCACTGTAGTCAGTGCGAGGCCGAAATCAGCAGCACCAATTCAGCCACAGGGCGAGTGGGTAACAGTAAGACGGGGTCTAAGAATCCAAAATTTAGTCCCCAGCACCCAGGTCACCAATTCGGACCCAGAACAGGTTCTCAGCTCTCCAGCGCTGTGGAAACTGAGAATAATAAAGTGCTCATAATTGGCGATTCCATAGTGCGGAATGTTAGAATTCCAAACTATGTTAAACCAGCAGTTAATGTTAAGTGCCTTGCAGGGGCCAAGATTTCTGGCATAAAGGCCGCATTGGACCGTGTTGCGACGATGAAGTATCTACCTTATTGCTGCATGTCGGCACTAATGATATTTATTTACAGCAATCTGAGGTATTAAAGCGGAACTTCATCTCTATGCACCAAAGCTAAAACAAAATGTCGGAATTTAATTGTATCTGGTCCCTTACCAAGATTGTATAGAGGGGATGTGATTTATAGCAGATTGCATTCCTTTCACTGCTGGCTAGAAACCTGGTGTGCAAATAAAAGCATAGCATTTGTGAACAATTGGGATGATTTTTGGGAAAGGCCTGGATTTTTCAGAAGAGATGGTCTTCATCCTAACTGGAGGGATCTTATGTATTATCCCAAAATATGGCAGCAAAACTGCCTGGTTGACTGATTAGAGCACCATCCAGGCCGCAGTCATGTGATCTTAAATCACAGGCTGTTCTTTATCCCACCTGTTATTTTCCTGAAGCTGTTACCCATAATCCCTGTTGTGGGGCATCCAGTAAATTTAGTCTTGAAACAAACCATAAATTAATTGATAACCAAAAAATAAGGTGTATAATTAGACCAAGGGATAAAACCAGACACTCCACCTGGGGCATCTGTAATAGAAATTTAATTCAAATTAAAACAAAAATATATCAGCAGTTCAGAAAGAACCATGCAGTTTTAAATGCTGTTTATTGAACATTCGCTCTCTTGGCACTAAAGCTGTTTTGGTAAATGATATAATATTAAGTACAAAATCTGATCTGTGTCTTCTTACTGAAACCTGGCTTAGTAAATGTGACACTGTTCCCTAGCTGAGGCGTCACCAGATGGATACTCGTTCCTTCATAAGTCTAGAGATTCTGGTCGAGGAGGAGGCCTTGGAATAATTCATTGTAACAAAATGCAAATCACTCCTAAAAATTTAGGCAACTTTACATCCTTTGAGGCATTCATTTTAAATATTAAAACAGATTCCAACACAATTATAGTGCTAGTCTACAGACCACCAGGGCCATATTCATTGTTCATGACTGAATTTAGCAACCTTCTGTCTGATTTGGCTATAAATTATGATCACGTAGTTCTGATGGGGATTTTAATGTACACATTGATGTGGAAACTGACACTTTTAGCAAATGTTTTACTTATTTGTTAAATTCAGTAGGATTTTGTCAGATTGTCAAAGGTCCAACTCATAATCATAACCATACATTAGATTTAATTATAACTTACAAAGTTGAAATTCAAAATTTAAATATTACTCCATTAAATGTAGTTATTTCCGATCACTTCTTAATTACGTTTGATTTAGTTCTGCCCATGCCAGCACTCGCAGATTAAAACAAAGACAGTGCGACATCTAGATTGTAATTCTGCTTCAAAATTTATAGATACCTTGAGTAAGTCGAGTGTAATTGTGGAAAACCATTTAGATCAGTTAACATCAAATGTAAACGTGGAAAACAATTTAGATCAGCTAACATCACATTATAATGTGACCTTGAGAGATGCTCTGGACACAGTGGCTCCCCTAAAACAAAAGTGATCAAAGCACATAGAAACTCTCCCTGGTTTAATGAAAACACTCGAGCTCTTAAATTAGAGTGTCGAAAACTGGAGCGCAGATGGAGAACAACAAAGCTACATGTCTTTCAAATTGCATGGACAGAGAGTGTTAATAAATATAAAAGGCCCTCTTTAAAGCTCGCTCAGAATACTATTCTACATTAATAGATAGCAATAATAAAAATCCTAGGGTACTTTTTAGAGCAGTGGCTAAATTAACAAATGGGAATTCAGATCAACAGTGCAAAATACCAACAGATATTAGCAGTACAGACTTTATGAACTTCTTCAATGAGAAAATTAAAAATATAAGATCCCAGATCTCAGCATCACAGTACAAACCAAATACTAGCTTAGCAGACCCTGCTCACATTGCATTCAGCACTTTAATAATTTTAATCCTGTAACTGAGCAGGAAGTCTTAACTTTAATTACTAAAATGAAGCCCACTACTTGTTCCCTAGATCCAGTGCCAACAAAACTAGTAAAAGTGCAATGGATGTTCTTGTAGCACCATTCTAAACATTATCAATAGTTCATTATTGCATGGCACAGTACCTGATGCACTAAAAGTGTCAGTCATTAAACCTTTACTTAAAAAGTCAGACCTAGACCCACACATACTAAATAACTATAGGCCTATTTCAAATTTACCATTTCTCTCTAAAATACTAGAGAAAGTAGTCGCCAGTCAGCTTCAGTCACACCTTACGCATTACAATTTATTTGAGAAATTCCAGTCTGGCTTTCGCACTGGTCATAGTACAGAAACGGCACTAACACGGGTTGTAAATGACATTCTGATATCCTCTGATGAAGGAAATTCCACTGTAATTATGTTGTTGGACTTAAGTGCAGCATTTGACACCATTGACCATTCTATTTTACTGCACAGGCTAGAAAACGATGTTGGGCTTACAGGCCCGTGCTCGCTTGGTTCAGTTCTTATTTATCAAATCGATTCCAGTATGTACAGAAATGTGCTGACAGTACTCCATCATTATACACAGAAGTTCAATATGGTGTCCGCAGGGCTCAGTACTGGGACCTTTACTGTTTTCACTTTACATGCTTCCACTGGGATCTCTCATTAGGAAACATAATGTTAATTTTCACTCGTATGCAGATGACACCCAGTTATACCTTTCATTTAAATCAAATGAAGTTTCTCCGATGTTGTCTTTAATTAGTTGTGTTAGTGAATTAAAGGAATGGATGAATGAGAACTACTTGTCTTTAAATACAGATAAAACAGAGATGTTAATTGTTGGAGGGAATGACGCTGATCACAGCAATATTTTGTCGTCATTTAACTCAGTTGGAATCCCAATTAATTTTACTGAATCAGCCCGCAATCTAGGAGTTATCTTTGACTCTAGCATGTCATTTAAAGCATATTACAAAGTCGTCCAAAACATGTTTTTTTTCATCTTAAAAATATTAGGAAATTAAGGCGCTTTCTAAATAAACAGGATTGTGAGAAATTAATTCATGCATTTATCTCTAGTAGGATTGACTACTGCAATGCGGTGTTCACTGGCTGTTCAAACTGTTCTCTATACAGCCTCCAGTTAATCCAAAATGCGCTGCAAGAATTATTACAAGAACAAGAAAATATGAACACATAACCCCAGTTCTTCAATCTTTACACTGGCTCCCAGTTAATTTAGGGCAGATTTCAAAATCCTCCTTTTAACATATAAAGCATTAAATGGCCAAGGTCCGCTTACTTGTCTGAACTTATCATGACTTACAAACCTGAGCACATTAAGATCTCAAGATGCCGGTCTGCTTAGGATTCCAAGGATTAATAAAATAACAGTGGGAGGTCGAGCTTTTAGTTACAGGGCCCCTAAACTGTGGAATGGTCTTCCTGCTTCCATAAGAGATGCCCCTCGGTCTCAGCCTTTAAATCCCGGCTGAAGACTCACTACTTCAGTTTAGCATATCCTGACTAGAGCTGCTGATTAACTGTACATACTGCATCTCTGTTGTTAGTCATTAGCACTAAAACATAAGTAACGTGATAATTATATTTGAATACTAACCCTCACCTATTCTGTTTCTTTTCTCGGTACCCAAATGTGGCCATTGGTGCCACGCCCACCTGCCAAGTTGTTTGCCTGCCTATGGTAAAGTCATCCCTGATGGAGGATCACAGGAATCATGGGAAAGAGAGGTCCTTTCATCGGAGCAATGTTTCAGCCGTGGCATGGCCAAATGGAGAGGCAGCTAGATGGATGAGGTCTCCAGGACTCTAAAAATATCCAAACCTAATTATGTCATATCATCTACTGTTAAACCGTAATTCTAAAATTTTTATTATGCTGTCTTAAGGAATTGTTCTGTTGTGTATATTGTATTGTATTGACCCCCTACTTTTGACACCTACTGCACGCCCAACCTACCTGGAAAGGGGTCTCTCTTTGAACTGCCTTTCCCGAGGTTTCTTCCATTTTTCCCTACAAGGTTTTTATTGGGAGTTTTTCCTTGTCTTCTCAGAGAGTCAAGGCTGGGGGGCTGTCAAAAGGCAGGGCCTGTTAAAGCCCATTGCGGCACTTCCTGTGTGATTTTGGGCTATACAAAAATAAACTGTATTGTATTGTATTATTGTATCTGTCCTATGAGTCTGTATTTTTGGTTTATAATGTTTCTGCTGCTGTATGCATCTACATTTCTCCTTGGGATTAATAACGTTTCGGGTGGCACGGTGGCGCAGTGGTAGCGCTGCTGCCTCGCAGTTAGGAGACCCGGGTTCGCTTCCCGGGTCCTCCCTGCGTGAGTTTGCATGTTCTCCCCGTGTCTGCGTGGGTTTCCTCCGGGCGCTCCGGTTTCCTCCCACAATCCAAAGACTGGATTGGCGATTCTAAATTGGCCCTAGTGTGTGCTTGGTGTGTTTGTGTGTGTCCTGCGGTGGGTTGGCACCCTGCCCAGGATTGGTTCCTGCCTTGTGCCCTGTGTTGGCTGGGATTGGCTCCAGCAGACCCCCGTGACCCTGTATTTGGTTTCAGCGGGTTAGAAAATGGATGGATTAATAACGTTTCTCTAATTTAATTCAATCCAATGTAATTAAATCTGCAGGCTACATTTTACAGCAATTAGTCCTTTTCTTAAAATTTGGAAGTGACACATCAAAGGATAAACCTACTTTCTGCTAGTCAGCCACCAATGGGTCCCATTTATGCCCCCATTTCTCCCTTGTGATAGCCTGGGTAAGCTTCAGTTGCCCTAATGTTCTTTGATCGATGGTCATGTCCGAGGATGAGCCAGCGAATGAGGACACAACACAGCAATTGGTATGTGCAGCAAAGTGCCCAGCGGTTTCTTTGATCAACAAAGTGTTCCAAACAACAAGTAAAGTGCAGTGCAAAGTCTTCTGTAAGTAAATTAATGATAATTAAAATTTGAACGTGAGCATCAGTAGGCTTACACCCTTGGAGCCAAGTTACTCGAAATATTCTCTAACATTCACTAACTGTTCAAAATTGGTTTACATCTTATTTGACCGGTAGAACTAAGTATGTCGCACTTGGCAGCGCAAAATCTCACACCCATAATGTTACCTGTGGTGTTCCACAGGGCTCTGTGTTGGGCCCCATCCATTTCATCATTTATATGCTCCCCCTTGGAAGTGTCATTAGCAGACATGGTTTTTCTTTTCATTGTTATGCCGATGACACTCAGCTTTATCTTAGGACTACTCCCACCTCCTCTACTGCTCCTCTGCCAACATCTACACTGACTATTTGTTTGGAGGAAATAGAGGCATGGATGAGGCTCAACTTCCTTCAGCTAAACAGATCTAAAACAGAAGCCATTTTAGTTGGCACACCACACCAGCTTCGTTCCACTACCATCACCAGTATCACTTTTTCTGGAAAAAAGATACCTCTTTCTACATTTGTTACAAACTTGGGTGTTAAAATGGATTCTTAACTAACTTTTGACACCCACATTAAACATCTCTGTAAGTCATCTTTTCACCATCTCAGGAACATTGCTAAACTCCGTCCAACAATTACCCTGGCAGATGCAGAGAGGCTTGTCCATGCCTTTGTCTCGTCCAGGCTGGATTACTGTAATGCGCTCCTCATTGGGATTCCTGGCAAGAGTATCCAGAGAGACTCCAGTACATTCAGAACAGCGCTGCCAGGATCCTGATGAGGGTGCGAAAGCATAACCACATCACTCCTATCTTGAAAACCCTTCACTGGCTCCCTGTACCACTTAGAATTGAGTACAAGGTTTCCCTCCTTACCCATCAGTGCATTTATGGATCTGCTCCCCTGTATTTACAGGAACTCCTTATCCCTCATACTTCCTCACGCACCCTCCGCTCTGTGCATACCAACACTCTTCAAGTTCCCAGAACCAAACTTAGCAGTATGGGTGATAGAGCCTTTTCTTCGGTGGCGCCGAGGCTGTGGAATTCCCTCCCCAACTACTTGAGAGCCCCACAGTCGATCGATGCCTTCAAACGAAACCTAAAAACGTATCTTTTTAGAAAGGCTTTTTGTTCAATTATTTCTATAGATTTTTTTGTTTGTTAATTTTATTCTTATTTTGTAGCACTTTGAGATTGTTAAATATAAAGCACGATATAAATAAAATCTATTATTATTATTAATTACTTGCCGCTCTGATGCCGATCATTCTGATCAAAAAATTGGTCATTATGATAGCAATTGACAAGAAGAATTCATAATTAATTGCAGAATTACAATATTTAAGGGTTCCTCTTGAATGCCTCTTTCTCGTGCACAATTTGGCTCAAAAAACTAATCAGCACGTTGTCATCTCATAACATGCTTAAGTTTCGACTTTGGGATTTTTCCGTCCAGCCATTTTAGCTCTAGACCGTCCTCATGAAACTGTGACACACAGACACTCATAGACAGACACCCACCCATCATCGAGATATCAATGTTTTTGGTATCAGGGAAACAGAGATCTGTCAAAAACTGGAGATCGAATATTTTTGATTAATCTAAAGCTTTTGCTCTTCCCCCAGTAGGTAATGGTGGGGCAGGGCGCAAAGCAAAGACAGTATGTTGGTGAAGGTTTAAATCAATAAAAAAATCAATAAACAATCCTTTAAAATCAAGGGTTAAACACAGTCTGGATCTGTTCAATGAAACCACAAACCTTAGATAGATAGATACTTTATTAATCCTAAGGGGAAATTCACATACTCCAGCAGCAGCATACAGATAAAAAACAATATTAAATTAAAGAGTGATAGAAATGCAGGTAAAACAGACAATAACTTTGTATAATGTTAAAGTTTACCCCCTCGGGTGGAATTGAAGAGTCGTATAGTGTGGAGGAGGAACGATCTCCTCAGTCTGTCAGTGGAGCAGGATGGTGACAGCAGAGCTCCCTTCTATATTTGTGCCTGTGCTGCTCACCATCATAGTCTGTACTGCAACAGCTGTCACTCTTACCAGCCTTTCAGGATCCTAAGTTACCTTCTCATTTCACATCCAAACTTTCTTTCATTACATTACGCTACTTTCTTTCAACATTTGCCCATCACGTCATTTCCTCTTGTCTCTGCAGCTCACCTTTCTTAGGTTTTGTTGCCAGGCTGAGAAGCTGACTGCTCAGCTCCCCGGCTTTCATCCCTGTCACCTCAGGGAGAACCCACTGGGGCATTCTGGGCCTGACGTCTTGCCACCTGACTTTGGTCCAGCAGGATCCCCTGAGCAGTTGCTGTGGAAGCAACCCACCTCTGGAGAGTCTTATCTTTCACTCCATCAGGGGCTTACTACCACTCTGCCTACCTTCTGCAATGCTGTCTCGTAATCCTGACACATTCTTCCTTGATCCTTTACCAGATCTAAACACCTCAGGCTCCTTTTTGCATATTACGGGTGCAAGTGACTTGCTTACACTCCACAGAGTATCAATGAGAAAACTGGCCAACCCGGTCATTAATTTTCCCATTAAACACCATGGGGACATACAGCTACACTACTGTATGCACCTACACCCTCAGATCCTGAACGCACTGTTTTTTTTATTTTAAAATTGCATTCTGCTACGGTGCCACCCAGTAAGTAGGCCAGGGTTCATGTCATGGGTCAATCCTGCATGGGGTTTGCATATTCTCCCCATGTCTGTGTGGATTTCCTCCATGTGCTCTGGTCTCCTCCCACAGTCCATGCAGGTTAGGTGAACTGGCGATGCTAAATTGGCCCGTGTGTGTGTGTGTGTGTGTGTGTTCACTCTTCAATGCACTGGCATCCTGTCCAGGGTTTGTTCCTGTCTTGCGCCCTATGCTGGCTGGGATAGGCTCCTGCACCCCACCATGACCCTGTTCAGGATTATGTGGGCTAAGTAATGAATGACTAATTGACTCTACTAAAGAACCCTAAGCTCTTCATTACACACTTCCAAAGATTAATTTTAGCGATGTTAAAAGAAAAACACTACACAATGAAAGTATCAAAATTGGACCCTTTTGTGTAAGAATGATTTTATAATTAGAAATGTAGGTTTTTTAACTTTCTTATGCCAGTATGTTAAATTACAGCCGGCCTGTTGACAGGACTTCCAGAAAATATACTGCAGAATGTCTTTAATTCTATGACCAATCACTTTACTTCCAGAAGATGATGCACCAATCAAAAAACAGTAGTTTCTTGAGACCAGCCTTTCAACTTTGATGGCTAAAAGTGACAGTTGAACCTTTAGGGCTTATTTTATGTTGTGTATGGTGCATTTAACATAAATAAATTATTAATAATTAATAAAGAAATAAATAAACAACAAAATACATTCTTTGTAATTCACTTAATTACTTACTAGCGCTGGCTACTTGTCTAAGATGGTTTGAAATCTAAGTAGTTAGTGCAGATCTCAGTGTTTAGGGTTTGCAGTGCACCATGCAATGCGTATCTCTCTGTTATAATAATAATAATTCCATCCATCCATTATCCAACCTGCTATATCCTAACTACAGGGTCATGGTGGTCTGCTGGAGCCAATCCCAGCCAGCACAGGGCGCAAGGCAGGAACAAACCAAGGGTGCCAGCCCACTTGCAGGGCACACACACACCAAGCACACACTAGGGACAATTTAGAACTGCCAATGCACCTAACCTTGCTTACATTTAAATAATAATAATATATATATATATACAGTATGTACAGTATATAATCCTACGTCTGTCCGTCTGTCTGTATGTCAGTCCACTTTTCACAAAATAACTAAGGGATTTAGATCATTTTTTTTTCTATAATTTACTTGAGCTTTCATTTTAATTTTGCGACTTCTTTCATCTCGCTAAGTATGATAATTCGCTTGCAGTACCGATTTATTCGTGTGAATCCAAGAAAGAGGCTGCAGGCCGAGGGGAGGGGGCAGCAGGACCTCAGGTGTGGGGAGGTGTTCTGGGCCCTCCTCACTCGTGCGACAGCTTCCGTGTTCGAATCGCTCAACCTATGGCCACATGTTGGAGCAGACTTTGCCTCTGCTAGCAATACCACCTGTCTGTTCAGCAGACATTATCATCTACTGAAATCTTAAGGAGTAATGTTTGACATTTCTGAGAGAGAGAGAGAGAGAGAGAGAGAGAGAGAGAGAGATCAGAGCTACGTATGTTTTAGAGGGTACCTGCTCATTGGCGAAGATATCACAGCCATGTGCTTTTCTCTCCACATGGGGAATGCTCTCCCGTCAGAGCTGAACATGATTAGATACAGCGTCAATCCACTTGGCCAGAATTACTTTTTTTTAAAAATTGATTTTCAAAATTTGTCCTGTTTCACTACTATGTGGGCAGAGCCACAGGGGACAGCTAGTATACTATATAATACTGTACTACTTGTATATAATTCTTCTTCTTCTTTTGGCTGCTCCCGTTAGGGGTTGCCATAGTGGATTATCTTCTTCCATATCTTTCTGTCCTCGTCATCTTGTTCTGTCACCCCCATCACCTGCATGTCCTCTCTCACCACATCCATAAACCTTCTCTTAGGCCTTCCTCTTCCCTGGCTGCTCTATCCTTAGCATCTTTCTCCCAATATACCCAGCATCTCTCCTCTCCACGTCCAAACCAACACAATCTCGCCTCTCTGACTTTGTCTCCCAACAGTCCAACTTGAGCTGACCCTCTAATGTCCTCATTTCTAATCCTGTCCATCCTCGTCACACCCAATGCAAATCTTAACATCTTTAACTCTGCCACCTCCAGCTCTGTCACCTGCTTTCTGGTCAGTGCCACCGTCTCCAACCCATAAAACATAGCTGGTCTCACTACCGTCCTGTAGACCTTCCCTTTGACTCCTGCTGATATCCGTCTGTCACAAATCATTTCTGACACTCTTCTCCACCCGTTCCATCCTGCCTGCACTCTCTTCTTTACCTCTCTTTCACATTCCCCGTTACTCTGTACTGTTGATCCCAAGTATTTAAACTCATCCACCTTCGCCAACTCTGCTCTCTCCATCCTCACCATTCCACTGACCTCCCTCTCATTTACACACATGTATTCTGTCTTGGTGGTCCTACTGACCTTCATTCCTCTCCTCTCTAGAGCAAACCCCTACTACCTGTATATAATAATATACTTTATTTATGTAGCACATTTCCTGTGTCATTTGGTATGGGATTCATAAAAGCTGCGTTAATGTTTATGATGTGCCATCTCTTGGAATGACAAATGCAATTCTTTTTTTGGCTACAAATGTTTGTGATGCACCAATTTTTGGAATGTCAGAGGCATTAACAACAAGATGGACACACAGACAGAAACTTATCCTTTTATTAAGGTGAATTCTCTTATTGATTTCATGTTTTATGGAGGATGGAGATAACAAAATTCCTGAAATAACAGGAGTCAATGTGGAGGGACCAATACTGAACAAACTGAAAACAATATTAAAATGTCTCTTTTCACATAATCCATTTTATAAGCTCAAACCAGTTATAAGCTCACAATTATAGCTAAAATATTGTTAAAAAACTCTTCCAGAAAATACTGTTATGAATAGCTGGGGAACATGCTGAACTGAGAATGATTTTGAATGGAATCCCTGCCACCACCTTACTCATCCTGCCCAATAATACAGTAACTTATTCAATGGCAGCTTTGTGTACTGACTGCAATGCAGCAGAAGTTGTTTTTAATTATGGAATCAGGACATTGAGCAAAATCAAGAAAGCAAGCTACAGTCATAGCCAGGAGAGCAGCAATCTATTAAACTAAGCCCAGGATATAAGACAAAAATCAGAGTAAAATATTGCACAAGAAAACAATATAATTTATTTTTGTATAGAGCTCTTCACTGAGGGAGGCATGGTGGCACAGTGGTACCACTGCTGCCTCACAGTAAGGAGACCGGGGTTCGCTTCCCAGGTCCTCCCTGCGTGGAGTTTGCATGTTCTCCCCGTGTCCGCGTGGGTTTCCTCCCACAGTCCAAAGACATGCCGGTTAGGTGCATTGGCAATTCTAAATTGTCCCTAGTGTGTGTGTGTGTGCCCTGCGGTGGGCTGGCGCCCTGCCTGGGGTTTGTTTCCTGCCTTGGGCCCTGTGTTGGCTGAGAATGGCTCCAGCAGACCCCCTTGACCCTGTAGTTAGGATATAGCGGGTTGGAAAATGGATGGATGAATGGATGGATGCTCTTCACTGAGTGCAGGTGCAGAGTGCTATGAACACCTTCTCAGGTAAAATGTAAGTATAGATTATATTAATTAGTTGATAAACATAAATGGAAACCAACACTATTTGTCCATAAATAAATTGATTAACTATGGCTAGTTGAGAAGGGAGAAGGTGAAACTTATAAAAAAACAAAATCAGCAGTGGTCTCCCCTAGACTTTCTTGTATACTCAGATATGGTGATGGATATTTGTAAACCACAAGGCAATGATTATATTTTTATATTATGTACATTAAAGAACCATCAACAACAAATCAAATCAAATTAATAATATATTGAACAATCATTATAAAAGTAAATTTGAATAAATCGGATTCTGCAGTTGCATGAATAAAAAAATTTGCCATAATAATTTTATTTTGGTGAACAATTCAGGTAAATTACCACTTTCAGTAAGCAGAAGTGGGTCAAAAGTAATGTAATGTAATACTTCTACACAAAATTTCATTGACATAAAGTAAAAACATTCTGAAACCATTAACCATTTGAATGTCAAACAGAAAATTGCGATTATCTCGAAAAATGCAAAGTGGCAAAAAATGCTTAGAATGTGGTGCTTTACCATAATATGAAGTGAAATTATCAAATTTTTAATGTTTTGGGGGAAATGTTACATGTAAAGTACTACTTCCTGTTAGTGGAAATAGCACAAAAGTTAATAGAAGTCTCTGTTTGGTACCTAATACTTGTATGCAAAATTTGGTTGACCTAAATGAAAGAGAACCTGAGTTAACTTGTTTCCATACACACACACACACACACACACAGACATAATTCCAAAAATGTTATTTTTGGACTCATGGAGGTCTAAAATGTTGAGATTCATCAAAATCTTGAAATCAAATTTTTGGACAGTTCTAATACTTTCCCTATACTTCATATACAAGAAAGTAAAAAATAAAGTCACAGTCCTGGAGACCTCAGTCAACTGACCACCTGTCTGCTCTTCAGTTTTCTAAAGTGGAGTCTGTGCTGGACAGCCAATCTGATATAAGAAACTTTCCATGTAATTTCAGCACTCCTTTACCCGAGATGACTTTTCCGCATGCTGGAGACCAGCCTGGCAGTAAAGCAGTGGCACCAATCCTACATCAGGATACTGAGAAGAGAAACAGAATAACAACAGCAGCATTTATTTATATAGCACATTTTCATACAAACAATGTAGCTCAATGTTATTTACATGATGAAGAAACAGAAAAAAGACAAAATAAATAAGAATTAAAATTAGGGAACACTAATTAACATAGAATAAAAGTAAGGTCAGATGGCCAGGGAGGACAGAAAAAACAAAATAAATCTCCAGACAGCTGGAGAAAAAAAATAAAAATCCTCTTTAATAAAAGCCTTGTGTGCGTCCAGTGTCCGTGTGTGTGTGTCTTCTGGTGAAGTGCCCATGCGCGGGGCCACACAGCACGTGTTCAGTCTCTTCCTGTGCATTCCCTGTGCAGAGAGAGAGACAGACACACACACACATACACACGTCACGCACGTGCACACGAGTCACGCACAGGCATGCGTCTCACACACGTGTCACACACGCGTTACACACACACACACACGCATCACACACACACAGGCGAGAGACAGACAGACACACACACAGACACAGAGGTGCGCGCTTAAGAGACACACACGCAAGAGACACACACACGCAGGCCCGTGAGAGAGACACACACACAGGGGCACTTGTGCATTGTTTTAATGTTACTTTTCTTGGTTGTTTATTAAATTACAGATTTTTCAAATGTTCATTTTTTCCCCTGTGCTTAAAACTCATTAAAAAAAGTGTTTTTAGCGAGCGGGTCGTAAGGCTATAGCGTGAACTCTTGCAGTGTTAGTTTTCTCTGTTGTTCAAGGTTTTCTTAGTGTTATTCAATGTTTTTACATTTAGTTTACTATTACGCTGTGCTTTCTATGGCATAGTTAACTATATTTGTGCTTAAAAACTTAAAAAAAATATATATTTACGTACAGTTTATATGGTCTGGAACGGATTAATTGTATTTACATACAATCCGATGGTGGAAATTACTTTGGTTCACGACCAAATCGGGTTACAACCAGAGTTTTGGAACGAATTATGGTCGTGAACCGAGGTTCCACTGTATTACTGTCAGACAAAATTACAGGCATTTTACGGAAATACAAACCAGTATTACTGAGAGAGAAAATTAAAGGCACGCAATACAGTGACGCATATTACAGCCACATACAAGGTCCCTTGCCATTTAATATAGACTGTTCATACAAATGTTTATGCACTACTGTTCTAGCGCCCATTATTTTAACAGGCTTAATGTCTAGTATATATATATATAATACAATAGAGGAGGGTTACTTAAAAAATATTGCATTACTTATACTTTTGTGCAAATGACTAACAAACAAAGATATAACAGCTAATCAGCAGCTCTAGTCAGGGTATGTTACAACTGAAGTAGTGAGTCTGGAGTTGGGATTTAAAAGCTAAGACCGAAGGGGACTCTCTTATAGCAGCAGGCAGAGCTGTAACTAAAAGGTTGACCTCCCTCTGTTATTTTATTAATCCTTGAAATTATAAGCAGGCTGGTATATTGAGATCTTAACACACGATCTGGTTTGCAAGAGAAGATAATTTCAGATAAATAAAGCTTTATATGTTAAAAGGAGGATTTTGAAATCAGCTCTATACTTAACTGGGAGCCAGTGTAAGGACGTGAGAACTGGAGTTATGTGTTTGTATTTTCTTATTGTTGTAATGATTCTTGCAGCATCATTTTGAATTAACTGACAGCTGTATAAAGAAAGATTTGAACAGTTAGTGAATAACACATTGCAGTAATCAATCCTACTATATATTAATGCATACATTTATTTCTTAGTATCCTGCATATTTAGAAAAACATCTTCATTTTCTAACGCTTTTGGATGGAAAGTACTTGTTTTGGATAGAATGTTGAGTCCTTTCTGTTGAATTCAAACTTGAAGAACCAGAAAGTTTGCAGCACTGGCTTTTATACCTTTGACCGGGTGATGTGACATGCTACATACTTTCATTTGATTTTACCTGACAACAGCATAGAAACAAAAAAGTTCACAAATGAAATAAGATGGCATCATGGGAAAAGGTAAGAAAAAAAAATAAGTTAAAAACATGTTGATTCCACATATACTGTAAATGTGACCATTAGAGCCCCCGGTATGATGTATTAACACTATTTAGACTCCTAAGAACCACAGACAAAAATTGAAACTGAAAGTTGAATCATGATACCATTAGCACTTCATTTCATATCAACATGGAGTATAGTTAGAAGTTAAAAGTGAAAGATAAATGAGTGAAAACATGATTAGGTACAAAATATGCCTCATATTGTACATATCTGATGTACTTCAACAAGCAGAACTCCATTTCAATGTTGCAGTTTTAGAAATTGCCATTAAAAGAACAGAAATATGTGGAGTAATGACCAACAAATGAAAGGACAGGACGGTCTTCAATTCAAAAAACTTTGAAAACTCTCCCCAGCCATTCATGACAGGACTTTCTAGAAGTGCTTTATTTAAAATTAAAAATATTTTAGCAAAAAAAAAAAAAAAGTCTGGGAATGGACATCTGACATACAGATGATGTGATGCGAGTAAACTGAGATTTCTTCTCTTGGATGTTTTGCTGTTGTTTGCTGTTTGCTCATCACTTGTCCCCATTAAAGTCTATTATGTTAAGACATCTGTTGTCTGTATTCTTCATAAAAATATGACATTAATCATTTTTCTCAGCTATCATCAATAAACAATATTGAATAAAAGGTAAAAAATTATCAGTTTGGTTGGAGTATTGCCTTAAGGAGCATTAACCAACTAAGATGAACCAGAGCTACTAAATCACATATTTAATAGAAAATGTTATTCTAACAGACAGAAAATGAAGCGTTATGGATAAGCTGAGTAAAGATTTATAAGCTGATGTAGTAAGAAAAAGACTCAAAGGAGAGTTTTGTCAAAAATCAAGAAAGAGGTCAGAAACAGAGAAAAGGAGAAAACCATAAATCCAAAAACACGGGAAGAGTTATATTCAGTACAAAAATTAAACAAAATCTGGAAATGCAAGATAAAGTAAGGAAAGCTAAAGGCAACTGGTGACAGTTCAGTGACAGAGAACCTACCAATTTCATGGTCTGGAGACTTTTTAAACAATGAAGCAGAAAAATCTTAAAGATGCCTCAGGTGACTGCTGTGTGACTGCAGCTGCCAGCAGCAGAGAATGTTTGGCGAGGCCAATGACAATTTACATGTGGCCAGGGTGGGCAAAGAAAAGTTACGGTGCGTTCAGAAAGTACTAGGAGCCCTTCACTTTCTCCATTCTTTATTGTGTTGCTGAATTGATTTTAAATGGGTAAATCTGCTATTTTCACCACGTCAATTTACAACTCAATAACCCATAATGGCAAAGTTAAAAACATGCTTAATGAAGGTGGGCAAATTTATAAAAAATCACCCATCCATCCATTATCCAATCTGCTATATCCTAACTACAGGGTCACAAGTGTCTGCTGGAGCCAATCCCAGCGGGACAATTTTAGAATCGCCAATGCAACTAACCTGCATGTCTTTCGACTGTGGGAGGAAACCCACGCAGACACGGGGAGAACCTGCAGACTCCATGCAGGAAGGACCTGGGAAGCGAACCCAGATCTCCTTACTGCGAGGCAGCAGTGTTACCCACTGCACCACCGTGCCGCCCTATTAAAAATCAGAAACTATCATATCTCATTCATGTACGTAATCAAACCCTTAATTCAGTACTTTGTGGAATTCCCTTTGGCAGCAATTCTAGCTTTGAGTCTTCTTAGGAAGGTCTCTACAAGCTTTGCTCACCTGGATTTGGGCAGTTTCTTTAATTCTTCCTGGCAGGTACTCTCAAGCTTCATTAGGTCTGTAAACTGCAATCTTCGGGTCTGTCCACACATTTTCTGTTGGGTTCAAGTCTGAGCTTTGTCTGTGCCACTCAAGGACTGTCAGAGACTTGTCCCAAAACTACTTCAGTGTTGTCTTGGCTATATGCTTCTGTAATGGCCGACCACTACACTACCAAGACTATTCCTTGGATAACCTGAAGCTTCTTGATCTAGTAACAAGCCATACTCCTTACAAGTTGTACTTTTTTCCCACACGACGAAATAACCAGCAAACAATAGACAGGAATGTAAAATCAAACACGGCTATATTGTAAATGGAAAAGACAAACAAATATTCAATAATGTAAATATGTGTGCAGAAAACACTACTATCCCGATGACACCAGCGACTAATTATTATAAAAAACAAGAATATACAAATATTTACACACAACCCTCCCTTGCTCCTAAACACTAAATAGAAACATGGAACACAAACACAAACACAAATTAGTTATACACGGCAGTTGAAATGTGGTAATAATCCATCCATCCATTATCCAACACACTATATCCAAACTACAGGGTCACGTGGGTCTGCTGGAGCCAATCCCAGCCAACACAGGACGCAAGGCAGGAAACAAACCCAGGGCAAGGTACCAGCCCACTGCAGGGCGCACACACACACACCAGGGACAATTTCGAATCACCAATGCACCTAACCTGCATGTCTTTGGACTGTAGGAGGAAAACCAGAGCACCCGAAGGAAACTCACGCAGACACGGGGAGAACATGCAAACTCCACACAGGGCGAACCCAGGTCTCCAAACTGTGAGGCAGCAGCACTACCCACTGCGCCACCGTACCGCCTGTTGATACTGTATGTCGTGTTATTGTGCTCCTTTCCAAAAACAAATCGACTTCACCATGAAAGTCCTGGCAATGACTGGTATAACTCCAAGCCCTGGGGTTTCTCGGTACTGGCTGTCGTGATGGTGAATCGGATGTTGAAAAAGCAAGCAGTGGAATGATGCAATAAACGGCAGTGATGAGTTGGTAATTGAACCAGTAAATTGTCCTCTCAATTTCTCTTCTCTCTTCTCTTGCTTGTCGCTCCTCTTTTATAAATACTGAATGTCCCAGATGTATCTGGTGAGTTTAACAAGCAATTTCCGTCTCGGGGCTGCAGTCTCTCTTTATCATCCTTCCCCTTTTCATTTATGGGTTACTGACGGACAGTAAACGGGACGATGAAAACAAAATGAAACACAACACAGACATAAAACAAATAATTATTATGTAGCCCCGCTACACTTCTTGTAACTGTTATTACTGAAAAGTTAACTGTCACACCAATCAGAGGTTACATGCACTCTGGAGCAGATTTTTTTTCCAAGAACTCCTTTGTATTTGGCCAGATATCTGTCAATTAATAAATTGATGAACTATGATTAGTTGACAACAGCGTATAAAAGAAAAAGCCAAAAATAAAGTCACAGACCTGGAGACGTCAGTTAACTAGCCACCTATCTGCTCTTGAGTTTTCTACAGTGCATTGTGTGCTGGATGGCCAATCTGATGAAAGAATCTTTCCATCTAATGATTTCAGTGCTCCTTCATCCAAGATGACTTTTCCACATGCTGGAGAGCAGCCTGGGAGGCGCGGCAGTGGCACCAAGTGCTACATCAGGATACTGAGAAGAGGAACAGAATGGAGGAGGGTTAGAAAAGGTTTAAAAATATTGCATTACTTATACTTTTTTGAAAATGACAAACAAAGTTGTAACAGCTAATCAGCAGCTCTAGTCAGGGTATTTTAAACTGAAGTAGTGAGTTTTCAGTTGGGATTTAAAAGCTGTGACTGAAAGGGCATCTCTTAGGGTTTGTTTATACTTCACACTCAGAATGGGTACGCACATGAATCATGGCTGCCACACGTTCCCAGCATTCATTTGATGCTTCCTCTAAACAGGTCTTCAGAAATTAATGTGATGCGTTCGCGAGTTGCAGAACCAGCAAAAAGTCGGGGCGCAGTGTGATAAAAGTTGGAATGTGACGTCAGAGTCTCTACAAGTGACAGAAACCCTTTATGCGGATCCTATGGGATTGATGTGCATGCTTCGATGTTTGATGAATGGTTCGATGTGGTGAAGCAAAATGCTTACATACACGCATTCATGGTGCTTTTATATTCGACCGTCACATATTCCCAATCATAATGACATGATACATTTTAAAAGTCTCACATACCATCAGTAAATAAGTAAAGGTAAATGGGTAAATAACATTTGATCTGGCTCTTACATACAAAGGACGGTGCATGTGTTCACAACATTAACATTTATATGTTACATAAAAGTCAGATCGAATATTATTCACCTATTTACCTTTATTTATTTACTTACTTCCTACAGTCACAAGTAGGGTGCAGAGCTTCCCATGTACATATACAAAGTACAGCAATGGCAAAAGTGCAATTTTGATCCGATGTAGAACCGTCATCATGATTTGAGTCTACCTCTGTTATAGCGTGTCTATGAGAAAACAGCAATGTCAAATGTGGGGGGGTGGTTGTCATTGTGAACGCACCTGAGAGAATAAAACTGAATAAAAAAAAACAAAACTAACCTTTACAAGTATCATAAATCACAACGGCTGTTACAGACTGGAATCAAATGTATGTTTTTATTCTAAAATAATAAGAATACGAGCAGCTCACTTCTCAAAATGGACTCGTCCGGGATCGGACCCATGAAGCTTTGATTACATGTCAACAGTTGATACCATTGTGCCACCAAAGCTGTCATTGCAAATGTGTGTCAATGTCGCACCCTAATGCGGGTTCTTTTCTGCAGTTATATTTTTGAATAGAAGCGCATTTGTTCCATTATATTTGTTCCTTTTGTGAAAGTGTGTATTTGATATTTGGAATTCAGGCTTCACATATTATACACTTCATGTCTACATTTTGTCAATTATTACTAAAACATGAAAAAGTTTCTGTTTTAATGATGTGTTTACATAGATCGTTGTACACACGAAACACACATGAAATGCAAGTGTTCCAAATAACAATATAGTACTTATAAAAGGTGTAATTTGCTTGACTTCTCACTCTATACAATTCTAAACAACTGACATGCAGGTAAACAGACTTGAGCTGAGAAAAACTGTGCGGGGTGGGGGGATGTGATAGCAGGCTGCTTGCTGTTTGCTGACTATCAACACATTTAAAGGACAAAAGACACTGATGGAGAGGTGCGAAGCGATTTAAGGTGGGATGGATGTACAAGTTTTTTCGTAGGCTCTGGTAATTCTAGTGTTAAGGCAAACAAGAGGAACCTGACCACAATTTGGAGTGTCACAGCCAAATACTTATGTGAAGGATAGCTTCTAGTTTTTAATTTTAAATGACTGCGCAAACCTTGCAAACTGAGCTTGAGAGGAGCTTTCAGAAAGAATCGGGTAAACTGCTCAAATTCATATGTGCAAACCTTGTAGAAACGTATGCAAGAAGATCTGAAGCTATACATGCTGCCAAAAGGGGCTTCTACAACATACTGAATTAAGATTCAGAGTATTTATATGAATGAGAGATTTGAGTTTTTGCATACCTTTCTGAAAACATATTTCACTATGTCATTTTGGGTGATTGAATGCAGAATGAGCAGAAATGGCAAATTTATCTATTTAAAATTAAATTAACATAATAAAGTGTGCGTAATGTTACGGGGTTTAAAACTTTTTGAATCAAGTGTATATACAGTATGTATGGGAGGAATTGTCTGTCAAAGGTAATGTCATTGTGTGCATCATGGTTTAGGGTATTATTATTATTGTTGGTTTTCCTGACATTTGCATGTGTAACGATCAGCCAGGATTCCTACCCGACTGGGATGCCGCCATAATGGAAGGACTGGGGGAAGGAGCTTACAAGGGGCAGTACCTCCCCCTGGATGACAGAGGGCAGCTCCCCCAGGCATGCTACAGGGTTGCGGGTTTGGAGAATACGGTAGAAGGTCAGCCCTGCTGGGGCCCTTGGCCAACACCAGGGGGTGCATGAAGAATGGCTGAGCCTTCCTCTGCAGAGCTGCCGCCACACCTGGAAGTGTGGCCAGAAGGAGAGCATGGAACACCTGGAGCACTTAAAGGTGGTCTATAAAAGGGGCCACCTCATTCCATTTGGGGAGCCAGAGTCGGGAGGAAATAGATGAAGCTTGTGGGAGGAGGAGTGGAGGAGGACATGAGACAGAAGAGAAGGAAAGAAAGTCTTTGTTGTCCCTGTGCTTACTGTACTGTGCTGCATAGGTGGGAAATGAGACAAAAGCGCTTCCCACAGCTGAATAAACGTGTGTTGTGCTGAACTTGTGTCCTGGTGTCTGTTGTGTAAGATGTTTGCAGAGCTGCGTGCCTCCTGGTGTCCACACAAGCTAAAGAGATTTTTTTTTGTGTGCATTATATTCAGTTAATTCCAGCAATCAAGACACTGCCCTGTGTTGGAAAAGAGTTTTATAACAATGATCCTGCATTCTGGACACATGGATTTTTTAAAGGTGTTAATTATCCAATTTCCTTCAGTTCATCTTTAACATTTCAAGATGTCTAATTTTTAGAACATGGCGCAATAATGAGATATAACAAAATTCTAATGCGAAATATTGATTTAACATTTTGCACAAATTACCTCAAACAATAGAATAGTGTTACAGGTTTTCAAACATATTTTCTGTGTAATGCTGCTTTCCAACAGCTAATCTCTTCATAAATGCTAAACTGTATTTAATGTGGAGGAAAGTAGTTTTATTTCTAGTTAAAACCTGAATGCAAAGAAGAAAGCGTTCAAGGGAAAGAAAACCAAGCACATCATTTTCTTCAAACACTGCAAGACTGTAAAATGGATGAAAAGGCTTCTGAAAAGCGGCCTAGTTCTATTAATATGGCTTTTCAGTGGCCCAGCCAGTAGCCACTGATCATAATTTGAAATGTTAATCCTCCAAGTAATAAATTGAAACTATACAGCAGGCTCCATGAAGAACGTGTAGATGGAAGATATTAATTAAGAAATGTATTATTTGGCATAATTATTTACTCCACATGTACAGACCCATGGGGATCCTTCTGAATGTAATAAATGTTATTGCTTTAACATTGCCTACAGCTAGGAATAGAAAATACTCGGTAGAAATTTGTTTTGTGATTTATATAAGTATGTCATTTGGCTATAAATATCAGTCTGCACATTTAGTCATTCTACATAACACACATAACAACAACGCTGGGTGCAAAGCACTGACAAACTCTGGATGGGGAGAAAGTCCATCGTAGGAGAAATCACGCAGGACCAATAAGGAAAAGCCAATCAAAATGAAGGGCACTTGTTTGGAGATGCAGTACCCAAAGGAAAAGACACTCCGACACCAGGCAAACGTGCAAACTCCACATGGCCACGAAGCATGTGAGCATCCAAACAAAAGGACCATGGATTCATTAGATATGATTGCCAACCACTAAAAGTACTCTTGACCCTTTCTACTTATAATTATTTTTGTATTATAGTCTTCACTCTTTACAGATTTGGAAAACTTACATACACTCACTAAGTAGGACCACTGTGCTAATACTGGATAGGACCTCTTTCTGCTCTTATAATAGTTCTTCATGGTAAGGACTTCAAAAGATGTTGCAAACATTCCCTTGAGATTCTGGTCCATGTTGACATGACTGCATCATGCAGTTTCTGCAGATTGGTCATTTTCCCATGCATGCTGTGAATCTCCAGATCTGCCACATCCCAAAGCTGTTCCATTGGTCTCAGATCTGGTGAATGAAGAGGCCACCGAAGAATTAACTGTCATGTTCTTGAAACCAGTTTGACTTCTTTTGCTTTCTAAAATGGTACATTATCATGCTGAAAGTGGACAATAGAAGAAGTGTAAATTGTATCCATGAAAGGAAGCACATGGTCGGCAACCAGACTCAAGTAGGTCATGACATTCAAGTGACTTGGTATTGGCCAAGAAGACATTCCCCACACCTTTACACCACCACCACCAGCCTGGACTATTGACATATGGGAGGTTGGGTACATGGATTCATGCATTGGTGCCAGCGTCTGACCCTACAATCTGTGTGCCTCAGCAGACGTTGAGATTCATCACACCAGGCCAGGCCTTAACTTGAGCCAGTGCTTTAGCTGCTGCCTTTTTGACCTGCTCATACCTTCCAGTTAAATTTGAGGACTGTACAGCTAACAATCTATGGAAGGCGTCTGTCCTTAACTTGACAGCTTTCTGTAAAAATGGCATCCACCAACAAGTCTGGAGTGTTGCCATGACAGACACCAACAACCTTCTGAGCAGAGCTTCCTGCAGATCCTCTCACACTCTAAAGGTCAATATTTTGCTGGCCAGGAGTTTGGTAGTGGTGTTCTATAAATGTTATGCTATGGGCATTACCATTATAAACCCCACAGTAACTTTCATTGTCATGGTGCCCCCTAAGGGTTCAGGGCCATCAAATTACAGGATGTCCTGGTGCCAAAGGTCACCTAATCCTCCTCGGTCATTAGAAAATGATATCAAACTCTGCTCAAGTTTATAACTATTTTTGCTGACTAGATTTGATTCTTTTAAATTAATTTCATTTCAAAGTTTTATTTTATTTTTTTTAATTTTTGTTGCATCAATGATACCATTCTGTTCACATTTCAAAGATTTTAAAGAATACCTGCCATAGCTTACTGGCTGTAGTGCATATATCATCCTAAGATGTTATGTACAACATTTTATTTACAGATCCCACCATAGCCCTCATTTAACTTTTAACACCTTAAAACCAATGGTGCATTACACACTTCTACTTAGAGGGGATGTCAAACTTGACGATTGTATTTGCTGATCTCTAACCCCAAGGATGTCATATTACAGAACACAAAAGTGCAGGGCGTGTCAAAATACCAAACTCCTTGATGACTTTCCAGCATAGTTTTACATCTCCAAAGTAATGCAAGCTCACACCGGTTCCTGACAGCCAATAATAATACAGCCAGCACTATACAAGTGCTTTTCAGGTATGGCAAGTTCAGCCATAATCTCGTACTTCTTTTTTCTTTTCTCCATTCTTTTGAGCTATATAAAAAAACAAGACATCAGACAGACAAGCCTCTCTACTGTTTGTGAGATCCAAAACACCCAAGTTCCTTATTCTTCTTAACTGTGTTGTATACGTTGTGCTTCCAGGATAGTGCTCATTGGTTGTCGGCTCTCAACCGCACCCACACCAGCCGCCACAAATGAAGGCAAAATCAGTTTTGCCAAGATGACTTGCAGTCTGGTTGGACTGGGTATGTCAGCCTGTGCGAACGGAGGTTACGAGGGTGCATCTAGATTTGTTTAAGCCAGGGTTATGTTTAAATTCCTTTTTAATGTTTGTTAAATTTATTTTTGATTCTTTGATAAATATCATTTATATTAATATTGTGACTTATTTTTGGCATTTAGTTATGTATTTAATGTTAATTTTATTTTATTCCTTATTTCGCTTTTGTGTGCACATTTTTGTTCTGCTATGCTTCTTTTATTTAGTGGGTGGACCCTCCAAGAGGCGTGGCAACCATACCACACTGTAAGGAACCGCCCCCAACCTATAAAAGCAAGCTGGAAAAGCCAGTGAATGGATTCTGTAGGAGTGTTTAGATAGATAGATAGATAGATAGATAGATAGATAGATAGATAGATAGATAGATAGATAGATAGATAGATAGATAGAAGAAAGGCATATATATGATAGATAGATAGATAGATAGATAGATAGATAGATAGATAGATAGATAGATAGATAGATAGATAGATAGATAGATAGATAGATAGATAGATACTTTATTAAACCCAAGGGCAAATTCACATACTCCAGCAGCAGCATAATGATAAAAAACATATTAAATTAAAGAGTGATAAAAATGCAAGTAGAACAGACAATAACTTTGTATAATGTTAACGTTTAACCCAGTTGCTATTGAAGAGTTGCATAGTGTGGGAGAGGAACGATCTCCTCAGTCTGTCAGTGGAGCAGGACGGTGACAGCAGTCTGTCGGTGAAGCTGCTCCTCTGTCTGGAGATGATCCTGTTCAGTGGATGAAGTGGATTCTCCATGACTGACAGGAGCCTGCTCAGTGCCCGTCGCTCTGCTACGGATGTCAAACTGTCCAGCTCCATGCCTACCATAGAGCCTGCCTTCCTCACCAGTTTGTCCAGACGTGAGACGTCCTTCTTCTTTATGCTGCCTCCCCAGCACATCACCGCGTAGAAGAGGACGCTCGCCACAACCGTCTGATAGAACATCTGCAGCATCTTATTGAAGATGTTGAAGGACGCCAGCCTTCTCTGGAAGTATAGTCGGCTCTGTCCTCTCTTGTACAGAGCATCAGTATTGGCAGTCCAGTCCAATTTATCATCCAGCTGCACTCCCTGGTATTTATAGGTCTGTATTACTGTATCTTTGTTTGGATTTGATGGTTTTGTGATTATTTTTCTGCTCTTGTTTCTGGATTATGATTTAGAGAATTAAAATTGGACTTTGTTTCTTTGGATTGCCTATTTGGCAAATCTGTTTGCCACTTATTTTGAGCCTTG